>NC_084579.2:8940532-9068032 GCF_033978685.3 Nerophis lumbriciformis | reverse complement strand
GCGGTCCACCGCTGCTAGCGGCTAACAGTTAGCAGCTAGCGGCTAACAATTAGCAACTAGCGGCTAACAGTTAGCAGCTAGCGGCTAACAGTTAGCAGCTAGTGGCTAACAGTTAGCACCAAGTGGCTAACAGTTAGCAGCTAGTGTCTAACAGTTAGCACCTAGTGGCTAACAGTTAGCAGCTAACGGCTAACAGTTAGCAGCAAGTGGCTAACAATTAGCAGCTAACAGTTAGCAGCTAGCAGCTAACAGTTAGCAGCTAGCGGCTAACAGTTAGCAGCTAGGTAGGCTAACAGCAGCTAGGTAGGCTAAGCGGCTAGTTTGCCAGATAGCCATCACTTACAGGGTTTTTTACGGAACAAGAGGATACAAAAAACTGTTTTTATATGGAGATGATATAATATACGCCGAAACAATTCTTACCTGTTTAGTAATGTTGAGGAAATCGTTAAAACGGCGTTCGCCGTGAAATGAATGAATAAAGGCTGTTCACTGCTTCACCAACACCCGGGTGGACCGGCTGCCAGTCGGGCGGGTGGGAAATTGGGAATGCTCACCGCTGGCTATGAAACGTCGTATTTATAACATTTTAAACAATATAAGTCAACTTAGTTTTTTTTTAGCTTTATAATTATTCTGGTTTGGAGAATATAAAATAGGTTATGAGTCTTATTTTCAAAATTATAACACCGCCCTTGTCTTCAATCAACCGGTTAAGATATGAGTTAACAAACGCTCCCTAGCATTGTGGTAGCTAATGTATGCTAACGCCAGCTAGCCGCTATTGTTGTAGCCAGGTGCAGATGTTGCCTGCACATCTGTTGGGCAGACATTGTCCTGCAAAAAACGAAAAGCTGCGGTTTGTTTAAGTCAAGAGGGAGTCCTAAATGTCCCTGCAAAGTTGGACTGACAACAGGGTTCATTTAAATCGGGGGTGTCAAACTCATTTTAGACCGGGGGGCCACATGGAGAAAAGTCTACTCCCAAGTGGGCCGGACTGGTAAAATCACGGCACGATAACTTAAAAATAAAGACAACTTCAGATTGTTTTCTTGTTTAAAAATAGAACTAGCACATTCTGAAATTGTACAAATCAAAATGTTGTTGGAGGTTTTTTACACTTACCGTATTTTTCGGCGTATAAGTCACTCCGGAGTATAAGTCGCACTGGCCGAAAATGCATAATAAAGAAGGAAAAAAACATATATGTCGCATTTTTGGGGGAAATGTATTTGATAAAAGCCAACACCAAGAATAGACATTTGAAAGGCAATTTAAAATAAATAAAGAATAGTGAACAACAGGCTAAATAAGTGTACGTTATATGAGGCATAAATAACCAACTGGTATGTTAACGTAACATATTATGGTAAGAGTCATTCAAATAACTATAACATATAGAACATGCTATACGTTTACCAAACAATCTGTCACTCCTAATCGCTAAATCCCATGAAATCTTATACGTCTAGTCTCTTACGTGAATGAGCTAAATAATATTATTTGATATTTTACGGTAATGTGTTAATAATTTCGCACATAAGTCGCTCCTGAGTATAAGTCACACCCCCGGCCAAACTATGAAAAAAACTGCGACTTATAGTCCGAAAAATACGGTACATGGCGGAACAGGCGGAAGACGGTATATTTAAGAACTACCGCAATGGCGGGAGAAGGCTGCAGCAGAAAAGGGTCCCTAGTCGTCTTGGATTCCATGCCACTGGACCCTGACCCGATTCTGTCAAGGATCGTGTGGTGACTGTCTGTGCACCAGTCTCCACACGTTAAACAAAGTCACGCACAGGCATCCTCCATAAGGGGATACACCCCTACCAGGAGGATCGTCATACTCATTCGAGTGACCGCCGATGATGATGTTGCGGTTAATAATATTCTATCTTTATTTGTCGTTCTTTATATTCTCTAAATAAGTTATGTGATAATGTTCATCAGTCCACTCATTGGTGTTGATTTGCAATCCATCAAGATAAAAAAAATTATATCAAAATCAAATAGCAGTATGTTATTTATGTAGTTTGATCATTTTCCTCGACTGATGTACTAACATCATGTGGTTTATTTTGTACATATGGTATGTACTAGAGATGCGCGGATAGGCAATTATTTCATCCGCAACCGCATCAGAAAGTCGTCAACCATCCGCCATCCACCCGATCTAACATTTAATCAAACCCGCACCCGCCCGCCATCCGCCACCCGCCCGTTGTTATACATCTAATATAGACGATGCAAGGCATTAGTGAGGTTATAAAGCTTTTGCCTGTTAAAGAAAGGAGACTGATCCAATGCAGCACAGACATTCAATGCGTGCCACGCTGTCACGGCCCAGATGCACACCAGTGCGCAATCATATGGGAGCCGCGCCAAGCGCGTGGAGGTGCGATGCCCGAGGCGGCTCCACCCGCGCTCGTGCCCGAGGCTTCAGCGCGCACCGCGGCGGCCATCCTACTCGTCGCGGCCTAGCCCTCGCGGCTCTCGCTGCCGGCGACGGCCGGGTATGGGCCCGACGCTCCAGCGCCATCCATTTTCAGGGCTAGTTGATTCGGCAGGTGGGTTGTTACACACTCCTTAGCGGGTTCCGACTTCCATGGCCACCGTCCTGCTGTCTATATCAACCAGGGTGAGCCCCACCCCTTTCGTGAGCGCACTGCGCGCGGAGTGACCCCTGTTACGCGCCCCCGTCAATAGGGGTGGCGGGCAGGTAAGCTGCGCGGGCGGAGCGCGCGGAGTGACCCCTGTTACGAGCCCCCGGCCACGGGGGTGGCGGGCAGGTAAGCTGCTTACCTGCTGCGCGTGACGCCGGCCGCGGCGAAGGCGGACGAGGCGGGGTGTCGGTGCGGTGGGCGCGGTGGTGACCCTGGACGTGCGTCGGGCCCTTCTCGCGGATCACCTCAGCTACGGCTCCCGGTGGGGCCCTCTCGGGGGAAGGGGCCTCGGTCCCGGACCCCGGCGAGGCGTCCCTTCTCCGCTCCGTAAAAGTGTCCATCTCTTTTTTTTTTTCTTCTTCTGTTGTGGCATATGCAGCAGGTGCCTGCTCGTTTTTCGTATGTGGGTAACAACATTTAACTATGTATATATATTTCCGAATTGGTTTAACTGCCACACGCCTGAATCTATTTAAAATCAAATTTTTTTTTTTTTCAACCGCCCGACCCGACCCGCGGATAAAATCAAATTTTTTTAAATTTCAACCGCCCGATCCGCGGATAATCCGCGGACTCCGCGGTTGTGTCCGCAAACCGTGCATCTCTAGTATGTACCATAAACTACAAAGAATTGCGACATCCAGTGGACACATTTAGAACAGCTGTTTCTTTCATTCAAAAATTTCAGGTTAATTTTTATACTTGGCAAACTTATCCCGTGGGCTGGATAAAACCTGGGCCGTACGTTTTTAAATGGTTCCCAAATTGAGCCATGTCCAATTATCTTGCAAAACATGCCTGGAAAGTGAAAAAACAATGCATTTTGTTTTTTACAGTTACTACTGATATTACGCAGTGATTTTTCTTGTCAATAACAAAATCATGGAGGTTCGTATTAACTGGGAGAATATGCTTGTATTTCATTACAATGTCTTCTATGGCTTGCATCACGTTTTCATTGCATTGCATTCACAAAGATAATAAACACACCGACTGTTTCCGCTGCAGACATGTTGCGGCGAGTTGTGCGACAGAGCAAGTTTCGGCACGTCTTCGGCCAGGCGGTGAGGAACGACCAGTGCTACGACGACATCCGCGTCTCCAGGGTAACATGGGACAGCTCTTTCTGCGCCGTCAACCCCAAATTTGTTGCCATCATCATCGAGGCCAGCGGGGGCGGAGCCTTCCTTGTCCTTCCTTTACACAAGGCGAGTCATAAAAAGTCGACTTATCACCCTATTCCCTATGTGTCAAAGTCAAGGCCCGCGGGCCACATCCAGCCCTTAAATGAATTATTTGTGGCCCCTGGGATGATATTTGATTAGTATCAGAACCGGCCCGCAGGCCACAGCCGCCTGCTGCTGTTTTGCACGCACTAATACTCATCAGTGTTGGGGCTAGGAATTTTCTAAATAAGGTACCAGGGACCCCATCAAGTCATAAAAATAGGGTCCCACAGTAAATCTTTAGGGTCCCACTTTTTTGTAACCATTTAGATCCACTATGGACTGGGCTTTCACAATATTATGCTAGACCCACTCGACGTCCATTGCATCCGGTCTCCCCAAGAGGGGGAGGGGGTCACCCACATCTGCGGTCCTCTCCAGGGTTTTTCATAGTCATTCACATTGACATCCCACTGGGTTGTGAGTTTTTCCTTGCCCTTATGTGGGCTCTGAGCCAAGGATGTCGTTGTGGCTTGTGCAGCCCTTTGAGACACTTGTGATTTAGGGCTATATAAATAAACATTGATTGATTGATTGAAAACAAATGATAAATGTATGCATTATCCTGTTATATCTCGCATTCTATATTGTGTTTTGGAAAAAGGTAGTCATAAACGTTACTTAATTCATAAAAAAATAGTACAAAAGAAAACACATTTTTATGCATATGTAAATGTATTCAGTTGTAAATATTCATTCACTTTCTTCTTTCCTTCATGGATCTAAACTTTACCGCTGCCGCTGTTTTTTCTATGTTTTTATTGTAATATTTTCAGAATGTGTTTGTTCTATTTTTGGCCAAAGTAACACAAAGAAAACAATCTGAAGTTGTCTTTATTTTTTTGTTTTAATGCCATGATTTTAATAGTCCGGCTCGTTTGTGCACAGATTTTCCTCCATCAATCAATCAATCGATGTTTATTTATATAGCCCTAAATCACAAGTGTCTCATAGGGCTGCACAAGCCACAACGACATCCTCGGTACAAAGCACACATAAGGGCAAGGAAAAACTCACCCCAGTGGGACGTCGATGTGAATGACTATGACATACTTGCCAACCCTCCCGAATTTTCCGGGAGACTCCCGAAATTCAGCACCTCTCCCGGGACAAATATTCTCCCAAAAATCTCCCGATTTTCAGCCGGAGCTGGAGGCCACGCCCCCTCCAGCTCCATGCGGACCTGAGTGAGGACAGCCTTTTTTCAGGACGGGAGGACAACAGGGTGACAAGAACTAAATCATCCAGACTAGAGATAAATTGTATTATTATGTTTATCTTACCTAAAAATAAATATATTTACTAATTAAAAAAAAAAAAACGAAATACATTTTTACTATATTTTGCTAAAAACATCAAAATTAATTGTATTTTTATTTGTATTTTTTCTGACTCCTTATTACATCCAGCCATAGAATTATACATTAAAATAAACATATTTGAAATAATTAATTTTAAATTATCATAATAATTCATTTAAAATGACCATATTTAATTATTAAAATAATTGCTTGTTTATCAACAACTTTAGCATTTTATTCATTACATTTTGAAGCTCTCAGAAGCCAAGTTATGTTATATTCCTAAAGATTTATTTATGCAAGTTTGAAGTATCAATTATCTAAACACAGTTTTGTTTGCATATTTTCAGGATATATATATATATATATATATATATATATATATATATATATATATATATATATATATATATATATATATATGTATATGTATGAAAGACTTCACTTGGTGAATTCTAGCTGTCAATATACTCCTCCCCTCTTAACCACGCCCCGCCCCACCCCTGACCATGCCCCCCGCCCCCCACCTCCCGAAATCGGAGGTTTCAAGGTTGGCAAGTATGGACTATGAGAAACCTTGGAGAGGACCGCATATGTGGGTAACCCCCCCCCCCAGGGGAGACCGAATGCAATGGATGTCGAGTGGGTCTGACATAATATTGTGAGAGTCCAGTCCATAGTGGATCCAACATAATAGTGTAATAGCGGCCCCTGAGCTAAAATGAGTTAGACACCCCTGCCCTATTCCCTCATATAGTGTTTGACGCTGTTTGTTTACTCTTGTGGAGAGAGCATCAGGTGCACAAAAAGTATTTTAATTGGTCCATGTTTGTTTCACTCGAAATAAGTCCACCCTAAAATCTTCAGTAGCACTACGTCTTTCAACGCCACTGTGACGATCAGCTTTACAGATGCCACGCCTGCTCTGAGACTACAAACCCAAAACAAAGTGACCTTAAATATCAGGTTGCTGTTATCATTGACAGCTTCTTTCAATAAATGTATCGGAGCTGATTTGCCACAGAACATGCTGATGCGAAGCGCTTTTGGTGGTTGTTTTTTTTAAACTTTAATATAACTATTTTGGTCTGTCCTGCTGTGTGTTACAGACTGGCCGCATAGACAAGGTCTTTCCTACAGTGTGTGGTCACACGGGTCCGGTGCTGGACATCGACTGGTGTCCTCACAACGATCTCGTCATCGCCAGCGGCTCAGAGGACTGCACCGTTATGGTAAGCCCAGCATTCACCTTGCAGCATTCACATGACTTTAAGCAGTTATTTTTGTGTAGGCTGTATTATAAATATGTAATTTATACACTGCAGCCAACTATTGATATTGTTATGGTTTTTAATAGGGATGTCCCAGGACAACTTTTTCACCTCTGATATTGGCGCCTTGACTATTGGCCGATGGCGATATTAATCACAAATCGTAGTACATACTTTGATTATTTTTGTCATGTGGAATGTTAGCAAAGGCTTAATTAGGTGAAATTAATCAGAGCACAATGGTGGGTATGAAAAACACTGACCTATTTAGTATTCTGGAATGGACTTATGATGTCTTTAAGTTGAAGTGGATTGGTACTTGTTTTTTGGCAACACCTAGTGGTCACAATAGGTAAGTTGAATGATGTGGACATGTTTATTACTGGATACTTTTTATTGTGCTTCTGCCTTAGAGGCTTTGTATGTGTAAGTAATATGCAACTATAATTACAGTAGAACCTCGATTTACAAACTTAATTGGTTCTTCAGCATGGTTCGCAAACTGAAAAGTTTGTATAGTACAGCATAGTTCCCCATAAGAAACAATGTTAACATGAATAATAAGTTCTAGCCTCGACAATAGTCCCTATTTTAGTAAAAAAAACTCCACACTTTGAAGACACTGTGTGTGTGTGTGTAAGTGTATATATATTTGTATATACACTATATACACACACACATATATATCTTTAAACAGATATACATTCATATGCATATATATGTGTGTATGTATATACTGTATATGAATGTGTATTTATATATTTTTATTTATATAGAGGGGGGGGTTACCCACATATGCGGTCCTCTCCAAGGTTTCTCATAGTCATTCACATCGACGTCCCACTGGGGTGAGTTTTTCCTTGCCCTTATGTGGGTTTTGTACCGAGGATGTCGTTGTGGCTTGTGCAGCCCTTTGAGACACTTGTGATTTAGGGCTATATAAATAAACATTGATTGATTGATATATGTACGGTATGTATATGTGTTTGTGTATATACCGTATTTTTCGTAGTATAAGTCGCTCCGGCCGAAAATGCATAATAAAGAAGGAAAAAAACATATATAAGTGGCTCTGGAGTATAAGTTGCATTTTTTGGGGGGAAATTTATTTGATAAAAGCCAACACCAAGAATAGACATTTGAAAGGCAATTTAAAATAAATAAAGAATAGTGAACAACAGGCTGAATAAGTGTACGTTATATGAGGCATAAATAACCAACTGAGAACGTGCCTGGTATGTTAACGTAGCATATTATGGTAAGAGTCATTCAAATAACTATAACATATAGAACATGCTATACGTTTACCAAACAATCTGTCACTCCTAATCGCTAAATCCCATTAAATTTTATACGTCTAGTCTCTTACGTGAATGAGATAAATAATGTTATTTGATATTTTACGGTAATGTGTTAATAATTTGATACATAAGTCGCTCCTGAGTATAAGTCGCACCCCCGGCCAAACTATGAAAAAAACTGCGACTTATAGTCCGAAAAATACGGTATGTATATAATATAATAAATAAATAAAATAAAATAAAATAAGTAAACATTGATTGATTGATAATATGTATAGATGTGTGTGTGTGTGTGTGTGTGTGTGTGTGTGTGTGTGTGTGTGTGTGTGTGTGTGTGTGTGTGTGTGTGTGTGTGTGTAACTATCTCAAACCAACATACCAAGGAGGTAATAGTTCAACAATCTCTAATGTTAATGCTAATTAGACACCCAGGCGGTCATTTAGTGGTCATTTGGGCGGCGTGGCTCAGATGGTAGAGTGTGTCCGGCCTTGCAACTTGAGGGTTGCAAGTTTGATTCCAGCTTCCCCCATTTTAGTCGCATGCCGTTGTGACCTTTGGCAAGACACTTTACCCACCTTGCTCCCAGTGTCACCCACACTGGTTTGCATGTTGTTTAAAAATGTAGATAATGGGTTTCACAAGATAAAGCTCTTCGAGTCTCGAGAGAAAGAGCGCTATATAAATATAATTCACTTCACATTTGCTTTGGCAGACAATGCACCTGGTCAGGGGCGCCGCTAGGGATTTTGGGCCCCATGAAAAGAATCTTTACAGGGCCCCCAACACAGCGGCAACATTTTTTGATGCTATTTTACATACAATTATGCATTTTAATGGTATTTTTGACTATCATTACCATATTTTTTTAAAGAAGAACAGCATCACAGTTGACATGTACAGCAGGGGAAGAACTGAGCACTCTGAATCCAATGGAATTCATTTTGAGTCATTTATTTGCTGCACCACTAATTCTTAAATTGGAAATAAACTCTTATTGAATAAGAACAGCTTGATAAATGTTTGACTGGATTAAGGCTGAAACGACGCGTCGACGTAGTCGACGTCATCGGTTACGTAAATACGTCGACGCCATTTTTGTGCGTCGATGCGTCGCATATTTACGTCACACTACTGTCATGGCGGATCGCAAAGCAGACGGTGCGAGCGAGGGGGGAAAAGCACGCCAAAAGTCATCAAAAGTGTGGGAGTATTTCAATAAACGGCCTAATAATGTTGTTGTATGCACACTGTGTCGAGCGGAAATGGCCTATCATAGCAGCACAACGGCTATGAACGAACATTTGAAAAGAAAACCGACAGCGTTCTTGCCATCACCATCAACTAGTCAATCGTCCGCGTGAGTATACGTTGTCATCATTACACAAAAACATGAATGTGTCATTTGTATCTGCGTTGTAAATTCATAAACTAAAGCACCGTTTCGCTCTGAGAGGTGCGTTTGGCGTGCCTGTTCAGTGTTTACAAAGATGCGCTCCTCTTTAACGCTGTGGAGAGGCGGGGCCGGCGAGCGAGCGGCGAGGTGGGGCGCGCTGGGAGCAACGCCGCAATCGTGCCCAGGTGCGCGATCCGCGCACCTGGGCACGATCATCCAATCTCCTCTCGCTGAAGAAAAGGGGAGCAGCAGAGAGAAAGGGAAGAGAGACTGGAAGGAGTCAGAGTGAAGCTGACGTGGAGCGAGAGAGGAGGAGAGACAGAGACAGGGGACAACGAGCGAGCGAGGAAGAGGAGCTGAAAAGCGAGGAAAGAAAGAGAAAAGAGTTGGAAGAGAAAATACTTTGTGTAAAATTAAAAGATTGTAAACCTGGCAAAGCCGTCTGGCGTTCAGTCTGTCGGTCCTGAAAGAACCCCACGGCACAAGACGTGTCACAAACGCTAACGTTAATTAGTTGTGCAAATACCTTTTACAACATTAACGGTTACATATACTATGTACAAACCAACAATTAACTTTCACTTTAATCATATTATCATTGTTGTGTTATTAAGCAAAATAAGCAATACTTTTACTTTTGTTGAAATGTTTACACTGTTACAGAATATTTTGTTTTGCACTTTTTTGTATTGGATGTTTATTTTTATTTTTGCACATTTTAGCAAATAAGCAATACTTTTACTTTTGTTGAAATGTTTACATTGTTACAGATTATTTTCGTTTTGCACTTTTTTGTATTGGATGTTTATCTTTATTTTTGCACATTTTAAAGCAAAATAAGCAATACTTTTACTTTTGAAATGCTTATACTATTGCAGAATATTAAGATTTGCACTGGATGTTTACTTTTATATTTGCACATTAAAAAGCAAATAAGCTACTTTTAATTTTGTTAAATGTTAAAAGTTTTAAATGTTTACATTGTTACAGAATATTTTGTCATGTTGTTGTCAATGTTGACTGAGTGGCCATACTTTTTTTTTTTGGTAAATAAAAGCCATGCCTTTTGAAAAAACTGGCCTACATTTATTTTTTCATCTTCATTTTAAATAAAAAAAAATAATCGGTAAAAGGAAAAATAATCTATAGATTAATCGAAAAAAATAATCTATAGATTAACCGATTAATCGAAAAAATAATCTATAGATTAATCGATAGAAAAATAATCGTTAGCTGCAGCCTTAGACTGGATTGATTATTTAACTAATATAGCAGTAAAATGTAAAAATCCAGAGTTTTCTTGAGCGAGCTTATTACCACAGACAGGGACAAAGTTAATATGCATAACTTTCCACCACAACTAACAAACCCACCTTTTTTTTTTGGAAATATTGGGTGACATATTGTCGACCCTTCAACTCCTTCTCCTCTCTTATTTTCTTTTCCTTTCTTTTTTGGCTGCCTGATTTTTGAGGCATACTGCTGTCTCCTCTGCTTTGCCCGCTGTGGCGCTGTCTGTGACAAATCGCCGGTGCGCTACTTGCAGCTGATCCAGTCGGACTGAACCATTTTACGTAAATAGGGCCCTGAAGGGGTTGATGCTTCCAAAACAAATAAAGGTATTGTTACCAGGACATGGAAAATAAAACATATGTGATTATATGTTAGTTAATAAATTAGTGTCATTATTTTTCTGTATTATAATTTCATCATCATTAGGGGCCTCTCTGGGCCCACCTCCATCATGGGCCCCTAGAATCCGTCTCCTTTACCCCCCCTTTTCGGCGACCCTGCACCTGGTCACTACTGTAAAATAAACGTTTACAGTGAATATATATTCGGTTTTTGAATATTAGATTGTTGCAATGTTTGAGGTAGTTTAAGACCAGTTAATGGACACACATGTTCTGTTTCTTCTGGACCAGGTTTGGCAGATCCCTGACAAGGGTCTGGAGTCTTCCCTCTCAGAGGCGGTGGTGGTCTTGGAGGGCCACTCCAAGAGGGTGGGCATTGTGTCTTGGCATCCAACAGCGCGCAACGTTCTGCTCAGTGCAGGTACTCTCCAAGTCAAACATTTCCCTTGGCTTTGGTGTGCCGCGTGCCGCGCGTCCGTTCGTTTTCGCGCAGCTGAGCTCTAAATCTGTCCACTTGTCTCACTCGCTCCCTTTGTGAGCCCGAAATAAACACAACACGCCATGTTTTAATGTGTCCACTTTAGGGTGCGACAACCAGATCATCATCTGGAATGTGGGCTCGGGCGAGGCCATGATCAACCTGGAAGACATGCATCCCGACGTTATCTTTAGTGTCAGCTGGAGCCGCAACGGCAGCCTCCTCTGCACCGCCTGCAAGGACAAAAAGGTCCGCGTCATCGACCCCCGTAAAAAGAAGATCGTCGTGGTGAGTGCGGCGGAGAGGGGGGGGGCTGTGTGGAAAAATGTCTGCCTCTGAGCCGTGGTGGCATTGAGGCGGCGGACGTGGACGCCCGCCCGGTCTGACGAGTGCCTTTCTGTTTTTAGGAGAAGGACAAAGCCCACGAGGGAGCCCGGCCAATGAGAGCAATCTTTTTAGCAGACGGAAAGATTTTCACCACTGGATTCAGCCGCATGAGCGAGCGCCAGCTTGCGCTATGGAAAGCTGTATGTCATTTTCTCCCCCAAAAACTTTTAGCCAACCTTGATAATAACTAAGTCTGGGAAAAGAGTCCCCTGGCCAGGACAAATTGTGTCATTTACAACAGACACACGTGTCCACTTGGGGGTGCTGTAGTGCAACTTAGAGTCTGCTATGATTAACATAACACATTACCATTACCCCAACAGTACGCTCTGCAAACAGAAGGATGCTAAATGCATTTTGGGCCTGATCTGCTCTGATCCAAATAAGTTCTAAATAGCGTGCGTAAGGTAAAAAATTGCGAGCACTGCTGCAGGGGATCTACTCAAGGTTTGCGTGTATCAAAACACATGCAAACTTGATAGCGCACGCAAAGCTGATCCACTAATCTTCTTTTAAGCATACTTGCCAACCTTCCCGATTTTCCCGGGAGACTCCCGAATTTCAGTGCCCCTCCCGAAAATCTCCTAGAGCAACCATTCTCCCGAATTTCTCCCGATTTCCACCCGGACAACAATATTGGGGGCATGCTTTAAAGACACTGTCTTTAGCGTCCTCTATAACCTGTCGTCACGTTCGCTTATCTTACATTCGAACAGTGTGCCGACCCAGTTACATAATATATGCGGTTTTTACACATACACACAAGTGACTGCGAGGCATACTTGATCAACAGCCATACAGGTCACACTGAGGGTGGTCGTATAAACAACTTTAACACTGTTACAAATATGCGCCACACTGTGAACCCACACTAAGTAAGATTAAATATCTCAAATAAGGGTGATATTTGCTTATTTTTTGTCTGATAAGGTAATTCTTCTGACTAAGCAGATTTTATGTTGTAGAGCAGGGGTTCTCAAATGGGGGTACGCGTACCCCTGGGGGTACTTGAAGGTATGGCAAGGGGTACGTGAGATTTTTTTTAAATATTCTAAAAATAGCAACAATTCAAAAATCCTTTATAAATATATTTATTGAATAATACTTCAAAAAAATATGAATGTAAGTTCATAAACTGAACATCAAATCAAGTAAGCTATTCCATTCATTACAATGCAACAATGCAATATTCAGTGTTGACAGCTAGGTTTTTTGTGGACATGTTCCATAAATATTGATGTTAAAGTTTTCTTTTTTTTGAAGAAATGTTAAGAGTTAAGTTCATCAATCCAGAGGGATCTCTATTACAATCCCCAAAGAGGGCACTTTAAGTTGATGATTACTTCTGTGTAGAAATCTTTATTTATAATTGAATCACTTGTTTATTTTTCAACAAGTTTTTAGTTATTTTTATCTTTTTTTCCAAATAGTTCAAGAAAGACCACTACAAATTAGCAATATTTTGCACTGTTATACAATTTAATAAATCAGAAACTGATGACATAGTGCTGTATTTTACTTCTTTATCTCTTTTTTTCAACCAAAAATGCTTTGCTCTGATTAGGGGGTACTTGAATTAAAAAAAATGTTCACAGGGGGTACATCACTGAAAAAAGGTTGAGAACCACTGTTGTAGAGT
Source organism: Nerophis lumbriciformis (assembly GCF_033978685.3). Taxonomy (NCBI): domain Eukaryota; kingdom Metazoa; phylum Chordata; class Actinopteri; order Syngnathiformes; family Syngnathidae; genus Nerophis; species Nerophis lumbriciformis. Next base: position 9,054,735 of record NC_084579.2, on the reverse strand, counting down.
GTTTTACTTGTTTTAAGGGTTTTGGTCCTAAATGATCTCAGTAAGATATTACAGCGTGTAGCTGAGATTTTATGACCTATATTGAGTAAAACATGCTTGAAACTAGAATATCAACTGATGCAAAGATGTGTCATAAAACTGCTTTTTCAAAGTAATAATTTCTTACTTCAAGCATGAAAAAAAAAATCATGATGCCGAGCGCATATCATTATGTCAAGATAATGGCACTGGCATTTACTTCATTTAAGAATATTTTTCAACATATTGAGCAAAAAGGTCTAAAAAAAATTTCTATCAAGAAAAGTGCACTTGTTATTAGTGAGAATATTCTAATTTTAAGGTATTTTTGGGTTCATTGACGGTAGCTAATTTTCAGTGACGTGCGGTACTGACTTCATCACAGTCAGATTTACAAACATATGAACCCTAAAGAGTATCTTATTCACCATTTGATTGGCAGCAGTTAACGGGTTATGTTTAAAAGCTCATACCAGCATTCTTCCCTGCTTGGCACTCAGCATCAAGGGTTGGAATTGGGGGTTAAATCACCAAAAATTATTCCCGGGCACGGCGCCGCTGCTGCCCACTGCTCCCCTCACCTCCCAGGGGGTGATCAAGGGGATGGGTCAAATGCAGAGGACAAATTTCACCACACCTAGTGTGTGTGTGTGACAATCATTTGTACTTTAACTTAACTTTAACTTTACACATACAAACTGTAGCACACAAAAAAGCACATTTAATCAAAAAAACGTTATTATGGTCTTACCTTTACTTATAAGTGCGGGAACAGTGGTGTTCGTGTTGGAGGAGTTGTGAATGAATGAAATATGAAATCCGTGCTGCAGTCTGCAGGTGTACCTAATGTTGTGTCCCTGCAGTCGTTCACGCTCCTCCGGCGCGAGCATTGTTGTTTTTGCACTTTTTGGCTTCTTGTTAAGTGACTTTTTTTGGGTGGATTCGGTCTTGCACGTGGAGGGTTTGGGTGTGGGCTTTGGTTGGTGTGGCGCTCCGTCGGGGGGTGCGTTCTGCGGCGGGGGGTGCATTAACCGGCACCAGGAGGCGGGATTACGCGAGCCTCAGCCAGTGCGTCTTCGCAGCAGTTTTATGATTGCTCAGCACAAGAAATACGTTACACACATACAGTTGTTGACAAAATACACTGTACATTATATACCTCAGCTAACTAAACTATGGAAATGTATAATATAATTCATATAGCAATACGGTCTCACTGCACAGCAGGCCAGCAGTTAGCTGAGTCCGCAATCCATGTTGAGGCACGCAGTGACGTGCCTCGACTGGCTGCTGTTCACCGCACCGTCTCTTCTCAGTATTTGAACGGCAAATGTGAAAATTCAGCGATTTTGAATAAAAATAATCTAAAACTGGTGAAGTTAAATGGAAAATAACTTTATAGTATAATCACTGAATACATATAATAATTTAATAGATTTTTTTTCTTTTTACATTTTTTTTCTTTCCATGATGGCAGGTGAGGCCCCGCCTCACCTGCCTCTAGTGACCGCACGTCACTGCTAATTTTACTTGTTTTGGAAAGTCTTGACAAGCCGAATGTTCTTGTTCTATTGGCAGATAATTTTGCTTAGTTCAAATAAAATACCCCTAATTTATTAATTTTTTTCTTGTTTTTGAACACTGACTTTTTGCAGTGTAGTTCAGAAGGAAATTGAACTAAAAGTAGTTTTTTTTTCTCACCAGGACAACATGGACGAGCCTATTTGCGTACAGGAAATGGACTCCAGCAACGGCGTCCTGCTCCCTTTCTTTGACCCAGACACCAATATAGTCTACCTGTGCGGAAAGGTGAGTGTTGAGTCCTCCCCAACAGGCGTTTCTCCCTCTCCTGACAGTCCTTTCCTACTCTTCCTCAGGGCGACAGCAGCATTCGCTACTTTGAGATCACGGACGAGGCGCCGTACGTCCACTACCTCAGCACCTTCTCCACCAAGGAGCCCCAGAGGGGCATGGGGTACATGCCCAAACGCGGTCTTGATGTCAACAAATGTGAAATTGCCAGGTATGGCTGCAATAGTGTTGTTAAAGGCCTACTGAAATGCGATTTTCTTATTTAAACGGGGATAGCAGGTCCATTCTGTGTCATACTTGATCATTTCACGATATTGCCATATTTTTGCTGAAATTATTTAGTAGAGAACATTGACGATAAAGTTCGCAACTTTTGGTCGCTGATAAAAAAAGTTTTGCCTGTACCGGAAGTAGCAGACGAGTAGCGTGACGTCACAGGTTGTGGAGCTCCTCACATCCGCACATTGTTTACAATCATGGCCACCAGCAGCGAGAGCGATTCGGACCGAGAAAGCGATGATTTCCTCATTAATTTGAGCGAGGATGAAAGATTCGTGGATGAGGGAAGTGAGAGTGAAGGACTAGAGGGCAGGGGGAGCGATTCAGATAGGGAAGATGCTGTGAGAGGCGGGTGGGACCTGATATTCAGCTGGGAATGACTAAAACAGTAAATAAACACAAGACATATATATACTCTATTAGCCACAACACAACCAGGCCTATATTTAATATTCCACAAATTAATCCCGCATAACAAACACCTCCCCCCTCCCGTCCATGTAACCCGCCAATACAACTCAAACACCTGCACAACACACTCAATCCCACAGCCCAAAGTACCGTTCACCTCCCCAAAGTTCATACAGCACATATATTTCCCTAAAGTCCCCAAAGTTACGTACGTGACATGCACATAGCGGCACGCACGTATGGGCAAGCGATCAAATGTTTGGAAGCCGCAGCTGCATGCGTACTGTTGCGTTTTGGACCAGTTGTTCCTCCCAGGGAATTCAAGTCACAATTCGCTCCCAAGTTCTTTCCGACACTTAAAGCTGAGTTGAAAAACCACCAGAGACAGAATAGGTATTTTGTTGTATATATTCTCAAAGCTTTGACAACATACATTTTAGATTGAGACCAGTCTAACCCTAGAACCTTCTATCCCGCACACCCAAAATGGTCTGTCTTCCCGATCCCATCACCCTCTCTCTCCTTCCCCCTCACTAGCCATAACAAAAGCACAACGTCTCCCTAGCCATAATACATTCCAAAGAACTCAAGGTTATCACACATAGTATGCTTGCTGACAGAGCATCAAGAGAATAAATGGAAAAGACGAGCTGTTTTCAAATATGACAAAGAAATGGAAGAAGTACAACTTAAATTCGGATATATGTAAATATCTGCCTCCGACAGTACTCACGGTACCGCGTCTGCGTATCCAACTCAAAGTCCTCCTGGTAAGAGTCTTTGTTGTCCCAGTTCTCCACAGGCCAATGGTAAAGCTTGACTGTCATCTTTCGGGAATGTAAACAATGAAACACCGGCTGTGTTATCCGGCACAACAGTCAGGGGTGCATTCTACGGCGGGGGTGCGTTATCCGGCACAACACCTGCCGCAATACACCGCTTCCCACCTACAGCTTTCTTCTATGCTGTCTCCATTGTTCATTGAACAAATTGCAAAAGATTCACCAACACAGATGTCCAGAATACTGTGGAATTTTGCGATGAAAACAGACGACTTAATAGCTGGCCACCATGCTGTCCCAAAATGTCCTCTACAATCTGTGACGCCACTCGCGGGCGTCATCATACCGAGACGTTTTCAGCAGGATATTTCGCGCAAAATTTAAAATTGCACTTTAGTAAGCCGTATTGGCATGTGTTGCAATGTTAAGATTTCATCATTGATATATAAACTATCAGACTGCGTGGTCTGTAGTGGGTTTCAGTAGGCCTTTAAAGTACTCCTAATAAACGCTGAACATTATAGCTGGAAAAAAAACCATCCATCCATCCATTTTCTACCGCTTGTCCCTTTTGGGTTCACGGGGGGTGCTGGAGCCTATCTCAGCTGCACAGCCATGCTTTAATTCAGATTTTGTTCATGTTTTTTCAGGTTTTATAAATTACAAGAGAGAAAATGCGAACCAATCATCATGACAGTCCCGCGCAAGGTAATTGTCCTTATAAAGTGGCTAGGTGTTTTTTGCTCAACTGCAGAGAGTAGCAGGCATTTATTTGATCAGAAGCCATCGTTGATATCATCTAATCAAGTCATATATGTATCATATTTTTCACAATATTAAATAATAAAATAAAAAATAAATATATATTTACAGTATATATACCGGTATGTGTGTATATATATATATATATATATATATATATATATATATATATATAACTTGATTAAATATCTTGTACATTGTTGTCATGATCCGTGGTCTGCATCATGTTTTGTGTTTTCGGTTAGTTCCTGTTGTTGTGCACCCTTAAGTTTGTTTAGTCACCATGGTTACGTATTATTTTCACCTGCCTCATGTGTTCGGGACGCTCACCTGTTTCCAATCGGAGACACTATATAAGCCTGCCTTTGCCGGTCACTCGTCCTGGCTTCTTTGTTTGCGTCACGCTACTGTTACGTAAGTTTTGCTTGTCTCTTAGCCCCTGCTAGTGATCTCTAGTCTGTGCTAAGTAGTAGCCTTAGCTTCAGGTGCGATCGGCACCTTGTTCCGTCGGTTTGTTTTCTGTTTTGTACCTCTTTGAGTGTTAAATTACGATTAAATCATGTTCCTACCCGCAAGTCCTGTCCGGAGTCATCCGTTTGCATCCTGGGAGAACAAACCTCGCAGTAAGCTGCAACCCCACCGTAACAATTGTATTTTATCGTTATAAACATTGCCTGATAAAGGAAGGTGTGTCTGATACAACTTTTTCAATATGATACCGATATTGGAGCCTTGAGTAATGGCCGATACGGACATTAAACTGATACGATATCAGCATAAATGTATTATTTTGTAGTGTGGAATGTTAGAAAAGGCTTGATCAGGTGATATTAGTCGGAGAACAATGGTAGGTACTGTATGAAAAACAGACTTATGCTGTCCTTTAGTTTTTATTCGTAATTAGTCATAATTCATTAAGTTAAGCTCATGAATGATGCAGACACCTTTGTTACTGGATACTTCTGTCTTGGAGACTGTATGTGTAAGTAATATGCAACTATATTTATTTGATACTTGTCTTATTGACTAATGTGATGTTTTAGACTGCAATTTTGTTCAATTAATGACACTTATTGCATATGTCTAGCTTGTGTGCTATGGTGTGCTTAGTTGTTATGTAGCTGCTAGTGCATAAGACTTGAGTAAAATGCAAGTAAAGACCAACCTCGTGTGCTAATTAGATGCTAAGTGTCTGTCTATCTTTGCACAAGTAAACACGCTGCACGACTGCTTATATCAGAGATTATTTCAGAGATTTGATCATCCAATACTTGTTTTTTTACTGCAATCGGAAGGATATATTAGTTTGTGACGCACTTTCACTCACTAGTACATCTTACGCTTCTTGTCCTGCGTGCTCTTCCCCAGTCGGACCTCTTCCAGGACGACCTGTACCCAGACACGGCGGGCCCAGACCCCGCCCTGGAGGCGGAGGGGTGGTTCGCCGGCAAAAACGGGGGTCCCATCCTCATCTCGCTCAAGGACGGCTACGTCCCAACCAAGGGCCGCGATCTGAAAGTGGTCAAGTCGAACGTCCTGGAGAACAAAGCGGCCACAAAGGCGGAGAACGTCTCGATCGTCCAGAAGCACGTCTCTCATGCGCCCGCGCAGCAATCGACAGTGAGTGATCTCCTAAAACACAGGTGTCAATCAAATGAAAACGCGCATTCGGCCCCCATGACCAAGTTCCTTGAATAACATCAGGGGCGTCGAACTTGTTTTCATTGAGGGCCACATTTCAGTTATGGCTATCCTTAGAGCAGTGGTTCTCAAATGGGGGTACGCGTACCCCTGGGGGTACTTGAAGGTATACCAAGGGGTACGTGAGGTTTTTTAAAAATGTCTGTCAAAAAGAACTGTGAAAAGAAATGCAATATTCACTGTTGACAGCTAGATTTTTTGTGGACATGTTCCATAAATATTGATGTTAAAGATTTCTTTTTTTGTGAAGAAATGTTTAGAATTAAGTTCATGAATCCAGATGGATCTCTATTACAATCCCCAAAGAGGGCACTTTAAGTTGATGATTACTTCTATGTGTAGAAATCTTTATTTATAATTGAATCACTTGTTTATTTTTCAACAAGTTTTTAGTTATTTTTATATCTTTTTTTCCAAATAGTTCAAGAAAGACCACTACAAATGAGCAATATTTTGCTCTGTTATACAATTTAATAAATCAGAAACTGATGACATAGTGCTGTATTTTACTTCTTTATCTCTTTTTTTTCAACCAAAAATGCTTTGCTCTGATTAGGGGGTACTTGAATTAAAAAAATGTTCACAGAGGGTACATCACTGAAAAAAGGTTGAGAACCACTGCCTTAGAGGGCCGCTTGTATCATTTATGATTATAAATGGACTCACCTCATGATATTATTGTACAATTGTCTATGCATTTCATTATTACCGTATTTTTCGGACTATAAATCGCCGTTTTTTTTCATAGTTTGGCCGGGGGTGCGACTTATACTCAGGAGCGACTTATGTGTGAAGTTATTAACACATTACCGTAAAATATCAAATATTATTTAGCTCATTCACGTAAGAGACTAGACGTATAAGATTTCATGGGATTTAGCGATTAGGAGTGACAGATTGTTTGGTAAACGTATAGCATGTTCTATATGTTATAGTTATTTGAATGACTCTTACCATAATATGTTACGTTAACATACCAGTTGGTTATTTATGCCTCATATAACGTACACTTATTCAGCCTGTTGTTCACTATTCTTTATTTATTTTAAATTGCCTTTCAAATGTCTATTCTTGGCATACTTGCCAACCCTCCCGGATTTTCCGGGAGACTCCCGAAATTCAGCGCCTCTCCCGAAAACCTCCCGGGACAAACTTTCTCCCGAAAATCTCCCGAAATTCAGGCGGAGCTGGAAGCCACGCCCCCTCTAGCTCCATGCGGACCTGAGTGACGTCAGGTGCGCAACACCACGTAAATCGTTGGCCAACCAAAAAGTAACCCCAGTACGCTATAGCCAACATTCACCAGGAGATGGCAACAGACAAACATAGATCACTATTACATTCCTACCCTTTTAGAAATGTATAGAAGTTACTCAAAATAAATAAACAACCCAACCAAAAAATGCAGCAGCTCAATTAAAAAACTGTACTTAAGCCACATTCTTTTCTTATTTTTTTAGTACTGAACTCTTAACCCTCATTTGTAAAAAATAACATGCTTATTATACAAACATTATTTGTACACCTTCAACACAGATTTTTATACTGTCTTCAGAGATCCAGTTTTTTTGGTGGTACTCGAAACCTTTCTGGGTACCTGCGAAAGGGTGTTCAGCATGGTTAGAAAAATAGTGACAGAGAATAGAACAAGGATGGACAATTCAACCCTTAACTCAACAATGAGTAGATGAGTGTTATGTGTGTGTATATGTGTAAATAAATGAACACTGAAATTAAAGTATTTCTTATATATATATATATAAAATAAAATATATATATATATAGCTAGAATTCACTGAAAGTCAAGTATTTCTTTTATATATATATATATATATATATATATATATATGAAATACTTGACTTGGTGAATTCTAGCTGTAAATATACTCCTCTCGTCTTAGCCCCGCCCCCAACCACGCCCCCACCCCACCCCGACCACGCCCCCCTACCTCCACCCCCCACCTCCCGAAATCGGAGGTCTCAAGGTTGGCAAGTATGATTCTTGGTGTTGGGTTTTATCAAATACATTTCCCCAAAAAATGCGACTTATACTCCAGTGCGACTTATATATGTTTTTTCCATTCTTTATTACCGTATTTTCCGCACTATAAGGCGCACCTAAAAACCTCCAATTTCCTCAAAAGCTGACAGTGTGCCTTATAATCCGGCGCGCCTTATATATGGACCAATATTGAGCCACAACAGGTCTCGCAACTACGTAGAAGAAGAAGCCCGCTTCTTCTTCTACGGCGGAAAATGAAGTCGGCGGCTGCTTACCGTAGTTGCGAGACCTAAACTTTATGTAAAGACCCAAAAATGGCTCCTAATAAGAGACACGCTTACGACGCAGAGTTTAAACTCAAGGCGATCAGTCACGCAGTAGAACACGGGAAAAGAGCAGCAGGGAGAGAATTTAACATTAACGAATCAACGGTGCGGAAGTGGAGGAAGCAACATGATGACCTGCGCCAAGTAAAGTAGACCAAACAGAGTTTCCGAGGGAACAAAGCGAGATGGCTACAGTTGGAGGACAAACCCGAACAGTCGGTTGTTGAACAGAGAGCAGCAAGTAGAAGTGTCAGTACAATCACTATTTGTTTTGTTGACATTCCCTTTAGCGCAGCTCCATCTAATGGATGCATAACGTAACCCCAGCCTCTACTGTAGCGTCTATTCTATGCGACTTATAATGCGGTGCGCCTTATATATGAACAAAGTTTTAAAATAGGCCATTCATTGAAGGTGCGCCTTATAATCCGGTCCGCCTTATAGTGCGGAAAATACGGTATGCATTTTTGGCCGGTGCGACTTATACTCCGAAAAATACGGTATATATTTTTTTATACTACTGTAAAAAAAAACTTTAGATTTTGGCCACATTCTGGGAAACGCTTGCTTCTCAGACGCAAACTATGAAGGCGTGGCAGAGATTTGAATAAACCCTTTTGCCACTTTCCAAACGAGCCGTTATGAATTTGATGCGTTAGTGACGTAGTTTGCCTTTGTTACGTCAGTGAATATCTCCATATATGGTAGACCAGTGTTTTTTTAACCTTTTTTGAGCCAAAGCACATTTTTTGCGTTTAAATAATCCACCAACAGAAATCATTAAAAAACGAAACTCAGTTGACAATAAAAAGTCGTTGTCGCAATTGTTGGATGTGACTTTAAACCATAACTAAGCATGCATCACTATAGCTCTTGTCTCAAAGTAGGTGTACTGTCACCACCTGTCACATCACACCCTGACTTATTTGGAGTTTTTTGCTGTTTTCCTGTGTGTAGTGTTTTAGTTCTTGTCTTGCGCTCCTATTTTGGTGGCTTTTTTTTATTTTTTTGGTATTTTCCTGTAGCAGTTTCATGTCTCCCTTTGAGCGATATTTCCCGCATCTACTTTGTTTTTGCAATCAAGAATACCATCCATCCATCCATCCATCCATCTTCTTCCGCTTATCCGAGGTCGGGTCGCGGGGGCAGCAGCCTAAGCAGGGAAGCCCAGACTTTCCTCTCCCCAGCCACCTCGTCCAGCTCCTCCCGGGGGATCCCGAGGCGCTCCCAAACCAGCCGGGAGACATAGTCTTCCCAATGTGTCCTGGGTCTTCCCCGTGGCCTCCTGCCGGTTGGACGTGCCCTAAACACCTCCCGAGGGAGGCGTTCGATGGCATCCTGACCAGATGCCCGAACCACCTCATCTGGCTCCTCTCGATGTGGAGGAGCAGCGGCTTTACTTTGAGCTCCCCCCGGATGGCAGAGCTTCTCACCCTATCTCTAAGGGAGAGCCCCGCCACCCGGCGGAGGAAACTCTTTTCGGCCGCCTGTACCCATGATCTTGTCCTTTCGGTCATAACCCAAAGCTCATGGTCATAGGTAAGGATGGGAACGTAGATCGACCGGTAAATTGAGAGCTTTGCCTTCCGGCTCAGCTCCTTCTTCACCACAACGGATCGATACAGCGTCCGCATTACTGAAGATGCCGCACCGATCCGCCTGTCGATCTCACGATCCACTTTTCCCTCACTCGTGAACAAGACTCCGAGGTACTTGAACTCCTCCACTTGGGGCAGGGTCTTCTCCCCAACCCGGAGATAGCACTCCACCCTTTTCCGGGCGAGAACCATGGACTTGGAGGTGCTGATTCCTCTCTGAGCTGCCACCTTACCGTGGTAGAGGAGTTTGCGTGTCCCAATGATCCTAGGAGCTATGTTGTCCGGGGGCCTTTATGCCCCCTGGTAGGGTCTCCCAAGACAAACAGGTCCTAGGTGAGGGATCAGACAAAGAGCAGCTCGAAGACTTCTATGGGAATGAAACAACAAGGATTCAGATTTCCCTCGCCCGGACGCGGGTCACCGGGGCCCCCCTCTGGAGCCAGGCCCGGAGTTGGGGCACGATGGCGAGCGCCTGGTGGCCGGGCCTGTCCCCATGGGGCCCGGCCGGGCACAGCCCGAAGAGGCAACGTGGGTCCCCCCTCCAATGGGCTCACCACTCATGGGAGGGGCCATAGAGGTCGGGTGCATTGTGAGCTGGGCGGCAGCCGAAGGCAGGGCACTTGGCGGTCCGATCCTCGGCTACAGAAGCAATCAAGAATACTTCAGTCATAAAAATGGGGTCCCACAGTAAATCTTTGGGGTGCCACTTTTTTGAAAACAAATGATAAATGTACCGGTATGCATTATCCTGTTATATCTCACATTCTATATTGTGTTTTGGAAAAAGGTTGTCATAAACGTTACTTAATTCATTTAAAAAAAAATAAAATACAAAAGAAAACTAACTTTTATGCATATATAAATGTATTCGGTTATAAACATTTATTCACTTTCTTCTTTCCTTCATGGATCTAAACTTTACCGCTGCCGCTATTTTTTTCGATATTTTTATTGTAATATTTTCAGAATGTGTTTGTTCTATTTTTGGCCAAAGTAAGACAAAGAAAACAATCTGAAGTTGTCTTTATTTTTTAGTTTTAATGCCATGATTTTAATAGTACGGCCCGCGTGTGCACAGATTTTCCTCCATGCGGCCCCTGAGCTAAAATGAGTTTGACACCCCTGCTTTAGGAGGATACACGAGCTATCTCTCCTGAATGTAAACAAATTGGTGGATCAATACAAATATCGATTAATGATACAAAGTACAAGAGCCGTATATAGTGGATACGACAATGATAACATCGATATATTTTACTATTACAAAATCTTTTGTCTTTTATTATTGTTTATAAACTCAGGAAATACGCCCCTGGACACAATATAACTTTGAATATGACCAATGTATGACCCTGTAACTACTTGGTATCAGATCATACACAAATTTGTGGTATCATCCAAAACGTATGTAAATGTGAGTGTCTCTGTGTGGGGCAGGTTCTCCTGGTGCCGACAGATCTCTCGGGAGCCTGGTAGACAGGGTTGAGCACGTCCTTTATTGTCATATATACACATACTTGCCAACCTTGAGGCCTCCCGATTTCGGGAGGTGGGGGTGGGCGTGGTCGCGGTGGGACGGGGGCGTGGCTAAAAGGGGAGGTGTATATTTACAGCTAGAATTCACCAAGTCAAGTATTTCATATATATATATATATGTATATATATATATATAAGAAATACTTGACGTTCAGTGAATTCTAGATATATGTATATATATATATATATATATTTTATTATATATATATATAAATAAATACTTGAATTTCAGTGTTCATTTATTTACACATATACACATAACACTCATCTACTCATTGTTGACTTAAGGGTTGAATTGTCTATCCTCGTTCTATTCTCTGTCACTATTTTTCGAACCATGCTTAACACCCTCTCTGATGCATTGCTGTGTGGCACGCACAAAAGTGCTTTCATCAAATGCACTAGATGGCAGTATTGTCCTGTTTAAGAGTGTCGCAACATTGCTGTTTACGGCAGACGAACTGCTTTATGGTATACAAAAAAGTGACCGCTGTTGTTGTGTGTTGTTGCCGCGCTGGGAGGACGTTAATGAAACTGCCTAACAATAAACCCACATAAGAAACCAAGAACTCGCCCTCCATCATTCTACAGTTATAACGTCATTGGGCAGGTACGCTTTTTTATATTGTGGAGGACCTGAGTCCGCCTGAATTTCGGGAGATTTTCGGGAGAAAATTTGTCCCGGGAGGTTTTCGGGAGAGACGCTGAATTTCGGTAGTCTCCCGGAAAATCCGGGAGGGTTGGCAAGTATGTATATACAGTATATGTCAGAATTGCTTTCTAGCAGTCTCTGTCTCATCCGTGTGTGTGTCTCTCTGGCTCCAACTCCGACAACTTGTCTCGTCCCGGCTGCTGCTAATAAAGGCGACAGGTGATTAGATAACAAGGCCCAGCTGGGCATACTGCTCACCTGCCGCTGTCTTTGAGGCCGGTCCTTGCACACCCCGCTCAGTGGCAGGCCCGCAGACCACGCCCCCCTCCACATACCTCCACTGCCAGACTCAGGTCGGGAAGCCGTCCGGCCGCGCCTACTCCACCCCAGGAAGTAGTACCGGAGGGCACCGGCCTGCCCAGCGGATGGCGAGGCTGTACCTCGCCTCCCGGTCTGAGAGTTTTCGACTGATGTATAGCACCAGGCGGTCGACGCCCCCCACCTGCTGGGACAAAACAGCTCCCAGCCGACACAATATGTTACTGCATACATCAGCAGACTAATTAGGAGTCTTTGTCTGTTTACTTACTACTAAAAGACAAGTTGTCTCGTATGTTCACTATTTTATTTAAGGACAAAATTGTTCTTTGATTGCTATAAGAAATTTAATGTATCATAAGATTACATTTTTTTGTGGTCCCGCTTTATTTTGAAAAGCATCAACATTTATATATAGATTACATTTTTTGGCGAAAGCCACTGAAGTTGGAAGTATTACTGGTGTGTGGTGTGTTTTTCAGCAGAAGATGGAGGACAAGCTGGAGGAGGTGCTCAGGGAGTTCAAGTCCCTGCGGGACCGCGTCATCCTTCAGGACCGTCGTATCGCCAGACTGGAAGAGCAGGTCGCCAAGGTCGCCATGTAAGTCGCAGATATCCCCCCACCTTGCCTTCCCCCCCCCCTACCAGACTGAGATTTTGCCGGCCATGACTGCAGCGAGGCCAGGTCTGCATTCCAAGATGAACATTTCATTTCCTCCCATCCCCCCACCCCACTATCACACTTTGTCTCCCCGCCCTTCACAGCCGCCGCCATGACACAAACAGAAAAAGGAAGTATTTTTATTGAAAGAAAGTCTTACGTTATTTAGTTTTTGTTCCAAGTTGTGCTGAAAGGTTGTATGTAGCAGCAGTATTTCCTCTCATCTTCTCTGTGTTGCCAAATATGGATTGTGTGCAGTTTCATGCACTGCTTTTGACTTTTCTGTCCTGTTGTACATTCCAGGTCAATCTGTTTTGGGTTTTTTTTTAACGTGTTTTATCTCGCCCACCAGTTAGTTCTTTGCTAAAGATCAGATTTATGAATGTGGATCTTGTCATCCTGTGGGCTTGAAATGTCAACTTTCTTCAGAGCTGGGTGGTGTTGTTGGCAGTGGTTGGCTTTGTAAAGGTTGTAGTGGTGCCTGGTGTCACTGTTAAGGGTCAAACCATGCAAGCCTGGCCCTGTCCGGTGCGTACTCGGTGTCGGGGAGGGACCACCGCCACGCACACAGCTCGTCGACGGAAAGTTTTGTGCACATAATAAAGATTTTACACTCAAAAACTAGCATTTTTTTCTTCTTGAATACCACAAACTGCTGTCTTACTATGATGCACCTGTGATAACCATCTTAATAAACATTGCAGCTCTTTACGTCTTGCACCTTGTTGTGGCCTCAAACAAAATCGTCTTTCATAGGGGTGTGAATCTTTGGGCATCTAACGATTCGATCCGATTCCCAAAGTGACCATCCGATTCAAAATGTATTCTTAATTCAACACGATTCTTGCAATTTGTTATTTGGTAAAATAATTATAACTAAATGAGGCAATTCCTGAAGGAATTGCGTATGAAAACTCCAATACTGAAAAGCTGACAGAATGTAGTATGAATGTTAGAATAGTTTGAATGTTGAATAGTCTGTATATTTTGAAATTGGAATGGTTTGAATCGGATAAAAAATGTAGGAGTTGTGGAACTTTGAAAAATGTCCCATTCATTTCAATGGGAATTTCATGAAAATTTGGGAATTCCGGGAAAAGAGGGAATTTTTTTGAAAATGGTTAAAAAAAATTTAATGTGTTGAAATGGTGGGTGTTGGAATTTTTCAAATCGGTCGAGAAATGTTGAAGTAGTTACATTTTTAATTGAGAAATGGTATTACGGAATTCCTGGAATTTTGGGGAAACCAAAAATTTTTCCAGTTCACGTTTTTTTGTCCTGATTAAGAGGAGGAATGATTTGACAGTGGAATGGTTGAAAAATGTGGAAGGAGTAGTCGACAGAAAAAAGGGTGGAAATAGGGCTTTGGAAAATCCTGGAATTTTCTGGAACTTGGAAAAAACATAGTTTGAATGTCCAGGATGAAATTTTCTGATGAGATTTGACGAAATTTTCTGATGAGATTTGATTCAATATTCTGATGGGATTTGACGAAATTTTCTGATGAGATTTGACGAAATTTTCTGATGAGATTTGATTCAATATTCTGATGGGATTTGACGAAATTTTCTGATGAGATTTGACGAAATTTTCTGATGAGATTTGACAAAATTTTCTGATGAGGTTTGATGAAATTTTCTGATGAGATTTGATGAAATTTTCTGATGAGATATAATGAAATTTTCTGATGAGATTTGATGAAATTTTCTGATGAGTTTTGATAAAATGTTCTGATGAGATTTGACGAAATTTTCTGATGAGATTTGATGACATTTTCTGATGAGATTTGATTAAATATTCTGATGGGATTTGACGACATTTTCTGATGAGATTTGACGAAATTTTCTGATGAGATTTGACGGAATTTTCTGATGAGATTTGATTAAATATTCTGATGAGATTTGACCAAATTTTCTGATGAGATTTGATGAAATTTTCTGATGTGATTTGATGAAATTTTCTGATGAGATATAATGAAATTTTCTGATGAGATTTGATGAAATTTTTTGATGAGTTTTGATAAAATGTTCTGATGAGATTTGACGAAATTTTCTGATGAGATTTGATGACATTTTCTGATGAAATCTGACAAAATTTTCTGATAAGAATTGATGAACTTTTCTGATATTTGACAAAATTTTATGATGAGATTAGATGACATTTTCTGATGAAATCTGATGAAATTTTCTGATAAGAATTGACGAAATTTTCTGATGAGATTTGACGAACTTTTCTGATGAGATTTGATGACATTTTCTGATGAGATTTGATGACATTTCTCATCAGAAAATTTCATCCTGGACATTCAAACTATATTTTTTCCAAGTTCCAGAAAATTCCAGGATTTTCCAAAGCCCTATTTCCACCCTTTTTTCTGTCGACTACTCCTTCCACATTTTTCAACCCATTTCAACCATTCCACTGTCAAATCATTCCTCTTAATCAGGACAAAAAACGTTTTGTGAACTGGAAAAATTCTCGGTTTCCCCAAAATTCCAGGAATTCCGTGATACCATTTCTCAATTAAAAATGTAACTACTTCAACATTTCTCGACCGATTTGAAAAATTCCAACACCCACCATTTCAACTCTTTCAAAACATTTTTTTTACCATTTTCGAAAAAAATTCCCTCTTTTCTGAAGAAATTTTCTGATGAGATTTGATGAAATTTTCTGATGAGATTTGACAACATTTTCTGATGAGATTTGATGACATTTTCCGACGAGATTTGATGACATTTTCTGATGAGATTTGACAACATTTTCTGATGAGATTTGACAACATTTTTTGATGAGATTCGACGAAATTTTCTGATGAGATTCGACAAAATTTTCTGATGAGATTTGACAAAATTTTCTGATTAGATTTGACGAAATTTTCTGATGAGATTCAACAAAATTTTCTGATGAGATTCGACAAAATTTTCTGATGAGATTTGACGAAATTTTCTGATGAGATTTGATGACATTTTCTGATGAGATTTGATGACATTTTCTGATGAGATTTGATGACATTTTCTGACGAGATTTGATGACATTTTCTGATGAGATTTGACGAAATTTTCTGATGAGATTTGATGACATTTCTCATCAGAAAATTTCATCCTGGACATTCAAACTATATTTTTTCCAAGTTCCAGAAAATTCCAGGATTTTCCAAAGCCCTATTTCCACCCTTTTTTCTGTCGACTACTCCTTCCACATTTTTCAACCCATTTCAACCATTCCACTGTCAAATCATTCCTCCTCTTAATCAGGACAAAAAAAAGTTTTGTGAACTGGAAAAATTCTCGGTTCCCCCAAAATTCCAGGAATTCCGTGATACCATTTCTCAATTAAAAATGTAACTACTTCAACATTTCTCGACCGATTTGAAAAATTCCAACAACCACCATTTCAACTCTTTCAAAAAAAAATTCTTACCATTTTCGAAAAAATTCCCTCTTTTCTGAAGAAATTTTCTGATGAGATTTGATGAAATTTTCTGATGAGATTTGACAAAATTTTCTGATGAGATTTGATGACATTTTCCGACGAGATTTGATGACATTTTCTGATGAGATTTGACAACATTTTCTGATGAGATTTGACAACATTTTTTGATGAGATTCGACGAAATTTTCTGATGAGATTCGACAAAATTTTCTGATGAGATTTGACAAAATTTTCTGATTAGATTTGACGAAATTTTCTGATGAGATTCAAAAAAATTCTGATGAGATTCGACAAAATTTTCTGATGAGATTTGACGAAATTTTCTGATGAGATTTGATGACATTTTCTGATGAGATTTGATGACATTTTCTGACGAGATTTGATGACATTTTCTGATGAGATATGACAACATTTTCTGATGAGATTTGACGAAATTTTTTGATGAGATTTGACGAAATTTTCTGATGAGATTCGACAAAATTTTCTGATGAGATTTGACAAAATTTTCTGATGAGATTTGACGAAATTTTCTGATGAGATTCAACAAAATTTTCTGATGAGATTCGACAACATTTTCTGATGAGATTCGACAACATTTTCTGATCAATCAATCAATCAATCTTTATTTATATAGCCCTAAATCACAAGTGTCTCAAAGGGCTGCACAAGCCACAACGACATCCTCGGTACAAAGCCCACATACGGGCAAGGAAAAACTCACCCCAGTGGGACGTCGATGTGAATGACTATGAGAAACCTTGGAGAGGACCGCATATGTGGGTAACCCCCCCCCCTCTAGGGGAGACCGAAAGCAATGGATGTCGAGTGGGTCTGACATAATATTGTGAGAGTCCAGTCCATAGTGGATCCAACATAATAGTAGTAAGAGTCCAGTCCATAGTGGGGCCAGCAGGACACCATCCCGAGCGGAGACGGGTCAGCAGCGCAGAGATGTTCCCAGCCGATGCACAGGCGAGCGGTCCACCCCGGGTCCCGACTCTGGACAGCCAGCACTTCATCCATGGCCACCGGACCTGTGCCCCCCCCCCTCAAGGAAAAGGGGAGCAGAGGAGAAAAGAAAAGAAACGGCAGATCAACTGGTCTAACAGGGGGGCTATTTAAAGGCTAGAGTATACAAATGAGTTTTAAGATGGGACTTAAATGCTTCTACTGAGGTAGCATCTCTAATTGTTACCGGGAGGGCATTCCATAGTACTGGAGCCCGAATAGAAAACGCTCTATAGCCCGCAGACTTTTTTTGATGAGATTTGACAACATTTTTTGATGAGATTCAACGAAATTTTCTGATGAGATTCGACAAAATTTTCTGATGAGATTTGACAAAATTTTCTGATTAGATTTGACGAAATTTTCTGATGAGATTCAACAAAATTTTCTGATGAGATTCGACAAAATTTTCTGATGAGATTTGACGAAATTTTCTGATGAGATTTGACAACATTTTCTGATGAGATTTGACTTAATTTTCTGATGAGATTTGATGAAATTTTCTGATGACATTCGACAAAATTTTCTGAGATTTGACAAAATTTTCTGACGAGATTTGATGACATTTTCTGATGAGATTTGACATTTTCTGATGAGATTTGACAACATTTTCTGATGAGATTTGACAACATTTTCTGATGAGATTCGACAAAATTTTCTGATGAGATTTGACAACATTTTCTGATGAGATTTGACCACATTTTCTGATGAGATTTGACAACATTTTCTGATGAGATTCGACAAAATTTTCTGATGAGATTTGACAACATTTTCTGCTGAGATTGGACAACATTTTCTGATGAGATTCGACAACATTTTCTGATGAGATTCGACAACATTTTCTGATGAGATTCGACAAAATTTCCTGATGAGATTTGCATGAAGACAAGTTTTCATCTTCATTGTTTTGTCTTTCCGTGTTAGAAAAGTCTACAAATGTTTGTTTTCTTCAATGTTTTGGTTTGTGAAGCCCTTTGAGGTTCTTGTGATTTAAACTGATGGATCTACTTCAAGTTGAAACTTGACATAGTCAACAAATAACGTGTGAGTGACATCTGCTGTCAAGTTAGCATCGATGGCCTTTTAGTTTGTGCTTTTGTCTTTCAGCCTCGCTCGTCCCGCAGCTGAACGCTCGGCCAATCAGAGGCCAGCTGACCTGCGAGCCCCCAGAGAGCCGAGAACAGGTGATGACGTTCCTACTGCCGTTTGTTTGCGGTGACTTCTGACTTTGGAAAGGTGAAAATAAAATGACTCAACGTGCTTGTCGGGCACTTTTTGGACATGGAAATAGCGTTGTGAATGTCTGCTATCTTGGAAAGGTCCAGAGGTGTTGGAACCTTTGAGTAGGGTTGTCCCGATACCGGTACCAAAATGTATTACGATACTTTTCTAAATAAAGGGACCGCAAAAATGGCGATATTGGCTTTATTTTAACAAAAACTCTTAGGGTACATTAAACATGTTTATTATTGCAATCCAATAACAATTTAGTCCTTAAATAAAATGTTGAACATACTAGACAACTTGTCTTTTAGTAGTAAGTAAACAAACAAGGACTCCTAGTACCTTTCTATTATTTTGTCAAAATTATGAGGGACAAACTGTAAAAATGTATTATTAATCTACTTGTTCATTTATTGTTAATATCTGCTTATTTTCTGTTCCAACATGTTCTATCTACACTTCTGTTAAAATGTAATAATCATTTATTCTTCTGTTGTTTGGATACTTTACATTAGTTTTGGGTGATACCACACATTTAGGTATCTATCCGATACAAGTAGTTACAGGATCATACATTGGTCATATTCAAAGTCCTCATGTGTCCAGGGACGTATTTTCTGACTTTATAAACATAATATACATTTAGAAAAAAAGGAAAAAAGATTTAGTGCCATTAAAAAATAGTAGTATCGACTAGATACGGTCTTGTACTTGGTATCATTACAGTGGATTTCAGGTGTAGATCCACCCATGGCATTTGTTTACATTGTGATGCCGGTGAGCTACGGTGTGTAGTGAAGCATGTTTAGCTATTCCTCGTCCTGCAGGGATGATACTTGTAAGAAAGTCACTTTATTTGTCGCCATGGAGAAAAGGATTAGTGATTTAGAAGTAGCTAAAACACTACCGACTGCGGATGGATGTTAGCCGCTAGCTAGCTAGCCATGTCTTAAAGTACCTCTTCCTGAGGGCGTTTCAGTGTTATAACTTCACCTTTATCTTTACTTTTTAGACCAAAATGCATCCGTTCTCCCTTTTCTGTCTACACACTGTGTCTGTTTATAAGTACTCTGTGATAGTGCGCTGCCGAACATGCTCCTCTGCTCGTAAAACCAGCGCCGTCATGCCAGTATAGTATAGTAGCGTTTTTGATTCATTAGTACCGCGATACTATACTAGTACCGGTGTACCGTACAACCCTACCTTAGAGTGTCAATCCAGAGTTTCATTTGCACTTTGCTGCTGCTGGGAAGATTATTCCTGAGTTGTCTGCTCGTGTAGCAGAGATCTTTGAACCATTTCCTCAAAAACGGAGAACCGTTTCTAATATTTGGACCCTTCGATTGCGCTCAGTTGGTCCGACATACTCTTGACCTATTTACTTGGCCAGCCATGTCCTACTTTGGTGGAAACGCTTTTATTGGCCCTCCCCCAACACCAACTCTCTAGAACCGGGGTCGGCAACCCAGATGTTGAAAGAGCCATATTGGACCAAAAATACAACCAAAAAATCTGGAGCCGCAAAAAATTAAAAGTCTTGTAAAAGTGTTATAATGAAGGCAACACATGATGTAAGTGTCTATATTAGCTATATTAGCCTACTATCAAAATGACTTTAAAAGTCTTATATAAGTGTTATAATGAAGACAACACATGATGTAAGTGTCTATATTAGCTATATTAGCCTACTATCAAAATGACTTTAAAAGTCTTATATAAGTGTTATAATGAAGGCAACACATGATGTGTCTATATTAGCCTACTATCAAAATGACTTTAAAAGTCTTATATAAGTGTTATAATGAAGACAACACATGATGTAAGTGTCTATATTAGCTATATTAGCATACTATCAAAATGACTTTAAAAGTCTTATATAAGTGTTATAATGAAGGCAACACATGATGTAAGTGTCTATATTAGTTATATTAGCCTACTATCAAAATGACTTTAAAAGTCTTATATACCGGTAAGTGTTATAATAAAGACAATACATGATGTAAGTGTCTATATTAGCTATATTAGCCTACTATCAAAATGACTTTAAAAGTCTTATATAAGTGTTATAATGAAGGCAACACATGATGTAAGTGTCTATATTAGCTTTATTAGCCTACTATCAAAATGACTTTAAAAGTCTTATATAAGTGTTATAATGAAGGCAACACGTGATGTAAGTGTCTATATTAGCTATATTAGCCTACTATCAAAATGACTTTGAAAGTCTTATATAAGTGTTATAATGAAGACAACACATGATGTAAGTGTCTATATTAGCCTACTCTCAAAATGACTTTAAAAGTCTTGTATAAGTGTTATAATGAAGGCAACACATGATGTAAGTGTCTATATTAGCTATATTAGCCTACTATCAAAATAATTTTAAAAGTCTTATATAAGTGTTATAATGAAGACAACACATGATGTAAGTGTCTATATTAGTTATATTAGCCTACTATCAAAATGACTTTAAAAGTCTTATATAAGTGTTATAATGAAGGCAACACATGATGTAAGTGTCTATATTAGCTTTATTAGCCTACTATCAAAATTACTTTAAAAGTCTTATATAAGTGTTATAATGAAGACAACACATGATGTAAGTGTCTATATTAGCTTTATTAGCCTACTATCAAAATGACTTTAAAAGTCTTATATAAGTGTTATAATGAAGGCAACACATGATGTAAGTGTCTATATTAGCTATATTAGCCTACTATCAAAATGACTTTAAAAGTCTTATATAAGTGTTATAATGAAGACAACACATGATGTAAGTGTCTATATTAGCCTACTATCAAAATGACTTTAAAAGTCTTATATAAGTGTTATAATGAAGGCAACACATGATGCAAGTGTCTATATTAGCCTACTATCAAAATGACTTTAAAAGTCTTATATAAGTGTTATAATGAAGACAACACATGATGTGTCTATATTAGCCTACTATCAAAATGACTTTAAAAGTCTTATATAAGTGTTATAATGAAGGCAACACATGATGCAAGTGTCTATATTAGCCTACTATCAAAATGACTTTAAAAGTCTTATATAAGTGTTATAATGAAGACAACACATGATGTAAGTGTCTATATTAGCTATATTAGCCTACTATCAAAATGACTTTAAAAGTCTTATATAAGTGTTATAATGAAGGAAACACATGATGTAAGTGTCTATATTAGCTATATTAGCCTACTATCAAAATGACTTTAAAAGTCTTATATCAGTGTTATAATGAAGGCAACACATGATGTAAGTGTCTATATTAGCCTACTATCAAAATGGCTATGTGTCACAGGCAGAAATGTTGAAATGTAATATTTATTGTACACATTTTTACAACAATGGAAAACATTAGTAAAAGGGAGGCTTCTCAGGGGGTGAGATAACTCCTGTAAATGACTGTCTTAGAATGGCCAAAGGTATAGATGTATGTGTCCAAGTTAAACTAAACTTGTTTTTCTAATAGATTTATTACAATCTTTGCAAGCTGGGTAACGTTTGCTGTGGTCTGGAACAACATGGCACACAACTATCAGAAATGCAGCCAATATTACAAACAGATAATGTGTCATGACACATGCAAATATAAATTAAATACAGCGAGGACATAAGTAAAGGAAATTAAATTAGATCAAATATAGCTACAAACGAGGCATCATGATGCAATATGTACATACAGCTAGCCGAAATAGCATGTTAGCATGGATTAGCTTGCAGTCATGCAGTGACCAAATATGTCTGATTAGCACTCCACACAAGTCAATAACATCAACAAAGCTCACCTTTGTGCATTCGCAGCATAAAATGTTTGGTGGACAAAATGAGACAAAGAAGTTTTCTGTGGTGGAAAATTGCGCATGTAAACAAACTATGGTGAGTTCAAGTACAGCCGAAATTAGTAGGACTAAACGGCGCTCGCCAAATACTCTCATCAGTGAAGCATGTTTGATATAAACAGTGGGATTTCTTACAATTACAATTACAATTCAATAAACATTGAATATTTACATTAAATACCGGTTAAACATTGATTATTAAGAATATGTTAACGATTAAACATTGAATATTTACAATAAATACCGGTAAAACATTGAATATTTACAATAAATATTTACAATAAATACCGGTTAAACATTGATTATTAAGAATATGTTAACGATTAAACATTGAATATTTACAATAAATACCGGTAAAACATTGAATATTTACAATAAATATTTACAATAAATACCGGTTAAACATTGATTATTAAGAATATGTTAACGATTAAACATTGAATATTTACAATAAATACCGGTAAAACATTGAATATTTACAATAAATATTTACAATAAATACCGGTTAAACATTGATTATTAAGAATATGTTAACGATTAAACATTGAATATTTACAATAAATACCGGTAAAACATTGAAGATTTACAATAAATATTTCCAATAAATACCGGTTAAACATTGATTATTAAGAATATGTTAACGATTAAACATTTAATATTTACAATAAATACCGGTAAAACATTGAATATTTACAATAAATATTTACAATAAATACCGGTTAAACATTGACTATTAAGAATATGTTACGATTAAACATTGAATATTTACAATAAATACCGGTAAAACATTGAATATTTACAATAAAAATTTACAATAAATACCGGTTAAACATTGATTATTAAGAATATGTTAACGATTAAACATTGAATATTTACAATAAATACCGGTAAAACATTGAATATTTACAATAAATATTTCCAATAAATACCGGTTAAACATTGATTATTAAGAATATGTTAACGATTAAACATTGAATACTTACAATAAATACCGGTAAAACATTGAATATTTACAATAAATATTTACAATAAATACCGGTTAAACATTGATTATTAAGAATATGTTAACAATTAAACATTGAATATTTACAATAAATACCGGTAAAACATTGAATATTTACAATAAATACCGGTTAAACATTGATTATTAAGAATATGTTAACGATTAAACATTGAATATTTACAATAAATACCGGTAAAACATTGAATATTTACAATAAATATTTACAATAAATACCGGTTAAACATTGATTATTAAGAATATGTTAACGATTAAACATTGAATATTTACAATAAATACCGGTAAACCATTGAATATTTACAATAAATATTTACAATATATACCGGTTAAACATTGATTATCAAGAATATGTTAACGATTAAACATTGAATATTTACAATAAATACCGGTAAACCATTGAATATTTACAATAAATATTTACAATAAATACCGGTTAAACATTGATTATCAAGAATATGTTAACGATTAAACATTGACTATTTCCAATAAATACCGGTAAAACATTGAATATTTACAATAAATATTTCCAATAAATTCCGGTTAAACATTGATTATTAAGAATATGTTAACGATTAAACATTGAATATTTACAATAAATACCGGTAAAACATTGAATATTTACAATAAATATTTCCAATAAATACCGGTTAAACATTGATTATTAAGAATATGTTAACGATTAAACATTGAATATTTACAATAAATACCGGTTAAACATTGATTATTAAGAATATGTTAACGATTAAACATTGAATATTTACAATAAATACCGGTAAACCATTGAATATTTACAATAAATATTTACAATAAATACCGGTTAAACGTTGATTATTAAGAATATTTTAACGATTAAACATTGAATATTTACAATAAATACCGGTAAAACATTGAATATTTACAATAAATATTTACAATAAATACCGGTTAAACATTGATTATTAAGAATATTTTAACGATTAAACATTGAATATTTACAATAAATACCGGTAAACTATTGAATATTTACAATAAATATTTACAATAAATACCGGTTAAACATTGATTATTAAGAATATGTTAACGATTAAACATTGAATATTTACAATAAATACCGGTAAAACATTGAATATTTACAATAAATATTTACAATAAATACCGGTTAAACATTGATTATTAAGAATATTTTAACGATTAAACATTGAATATTTACAATAAATACCGGTAAACTATTGAATATTTACAATAAATATTTACAATAAATACCGGTTAAACATTGATTATTAAGAATATGTTAACGATTAAACATTGAATATTTACAATAAATACCGGTAAAACATTGAATATTTACAATAAATATTTACAATAAATACCGGTTAAACATTGATTATTAAGAATATGTTATCGATTAAACATTGAATATTTACAATAAATACCGGTAAAACACTGAATATTTACAATACATATTTACAATAAATACCGGTTAAACATTGATTATTAAGAATATGTTAACGATTAAACATTGAATATTTACAATAAATACCGGTAAAACATTGAATATTTACAATAAATATTTCCAATAAATACCGGTGAAACATTGATTATTAAGAATATGTTAACGATTAAACATTGAATATTTACAATAAATACCGGTTAAACATTGATTATTAAGAATATGTTAACGATTAAACATTGAATATTTACAATAAATACCGGTAAAACATTGAATATTTACAATAAATACCGGTTGAACATAGAATATTTACAATAAATACCGGTTAAACATTGAATATTTACAATAAATACCAGTTAAACATTGAATATTAAGAATATATGAACGATTAAACATTGAATATTTACATTAAATACCGGTTAAACATTGAATATTAAGAATATATGATGGATTTAGAATGAAATATTAAGACTATATGATTGATTTAACATGCGATATTAGGACTACATGATCAATGAAAGGCTGAATACTAAGAACACACGAACGCTACTAGTTTACTTCATGCAAGCTCCTCGACACGTTTTGCAATCAACAAAAACACGTCCAATAAGTTGAAACATGAAAGCAAAGAGTAAAAAAAATCCAATGAAAACGGGCATTTCAGCAACACTTTGCTTTTGGGTCACTCTCCGCCACAGATTCTGACTTTCTCTTAGAGAAGAATAAATGATCCATTCATCATCCATCTCACAATCATCCTCATTCCATCTCTTCGTGCTCCGTAACCCAGCAAGCCCTAAATGTGTTCTCGTCCCAACAATTAGCGTATTTTGCCCAAGTCTGGTTAGAAGGAACACTTTCTTCAGGTTCAAGTGGAATAATGTGTCCTTTTGCTAAGAAGGACAATTGTATTAATGGACATGACACCAAATGGTCTGGACTGTTACAAGCGATCCCTTCCTCTTGACTGCTCTTCTTCTTGGCTTCACATTGCTTTTAGGTCACAGAGCTCCCCCCCCACTCACTTCATTTGCTGCCCCTGCTCTTCAGCTGTCAACTTCCTGCTCCTCAGCCACTGACTTCAGACTGCAGTTTGTCTCCTCTTTCCTAGCCGCCAAATGTCTGACAGAAGATATTCTCAGGATGACGACGCCGCCTCACTCTTGTCCAAGCTCGGTTCTGACTCTCCTCGGCCTAGGATGAAATACGGCGGCATGTTCAGCAGTGTGGAAGGAGCTTTTGAGAACAAAACACTGAACTTTGAGTCGTTCAGCCCACAGACGCAGCGCCGCAGATCTGATCGCTCAGGAGACGCACCAAGAGGAAGCCAAGCGACTGTGGTGGTCCTTTCTGGACACATTCGGGACAAAATTGAGGTACATTACTCCATGTTGTGAGAGGAATGAAGATCTAATCCATCTGAATTGGTCTCAAAAATACTGTAACACATTAATTGACATAAACTTTTGTTATGTAAAGAAGATGAGGTACAGCTATCAATATTGAACAGGGATTAAAGCACCCAATGACAATGGTTCTGGGTCGAGACTCGGCACCTTCAAATTAAATTCCATGGTTTTCAGAGTGAAAGATTAATTGTGAGATGGACGCATGGTAGCGTCTGCGGTAATGCGCTCGCTTTACTAAAGCGTAATGTTGGTGAGAGCACAGAGACAAAAGATGAAGCTTTGCGTTTACTGCTCCACCTCGTACCCTCGACTATGGTCCACAGCTTTGACTTGAAAGATGAAGCTCTGCATTCACTGCTCCACCTTGTACCCTCGACTATGGTCCACAGCTTTGACTTGACAGATGAAGCTCTGCATTCACTGCTCCACCTCGTACCCTCGACTATGGTCCACAGCTTGGACTTGAAAGATGAAGCTCTGCATTCACTGCTTCACCTCGTACCCTCGACTATGGTCCACAGCTTTGACTTGAAAGATGAAGCTCTGCATTCACTGCTCCACCTCATACCCTCGGCCATGGGCCACAGCTTTGACTTGAAAGACGAAGCTCTGCATTTACTGCGCCACCTCGTACCCTTGACTATGGTCCACAGCTTTGACTTGAAAGATGAGGCTCTGCATTTACTGCTCCACCTCGTTCCCTCGACTATGGTCCACAGCTTTGACTTGAAAGATGAAGCTCTGCATTTACTGCACCACCTCGTACCCTCGACTATGGTCCAAAGCTTTGACTTGAAAGATGAAGCTCAGCATTTACTGCTCCACCTTGTACCCTCGACTATGGGCCACAGCTTTGACTTGAAAGATGAAGCTCCGCATTTACTGCTCCACCTCGTACCCTCGACTATGGTCCAAAGCTTTGACTTGAAAGATGAAGCTCCGCGTTGATTTGATTTGATTTGATTACTGCTCCACCTCGTTCCCTCGACTATGGTCTACAGCTTTGACTTGAAAGATGAAGCTCTGCATTTACTGCTCCACCTCGTACCCTCGACTATGGTCCAGAGCTTTGACTTGAACGATAAAGCTCTGCATTTACTGCGCCACCTCGTACCCTCGACTATGGTCCACAGCTTTGACTTGAAAGCTGAAGCTCTGCTTTTACTGTTCCACCTCGTACCCTCGACTATGGTCCATAGCTTTGACTTGAAAGATGAAGCTCTGCATTTACTGCTCCACCTCGTACCCTCGACTATGGTCCACAGCTTTGACTTGAAAGATGAAGCTCTGCATTTACTGCTCCACCTCGTACCCTCGACTATGGTCCATAGCTTTGACTTGAAAGATGAAGCTCTGCATTAACTGCTCCACCTCGTACCCTCGACTATGGTCCACAGCTTTGACTTGAAAGATGAAGCTCTGCATTCACTGCGCCACCTCGTACCCTCGACTATGGTCCACAGCCTTGACTTGAACGATAAAGCTCTGCATTTACTGCTCCACCTCGTACCCTCGACTATGGTCCACAGCTTTGACTTGAACGATAAAGCTCTGCATTAACTGCTCCACCTCGTACCCTCGACTATGGTCCACAGCTTTGACTTGAACGATAAAGCTCTGCATTTACTGCTCCACCTCGTACCCTCGACTATGGTCCACAGCTTTGACTTGAACGATAAAGCTCTGCATTAACTGCTCCACCTCGTACCCTCGACTATGGTCTACAGCTTTGACTTGAAAGATGAAGCTCTGCATTTACTGCTCCACCTCGTACCCTCGACTATGGTCCACAGCTTTGACTTGAAAGATGAAGCTCTGCATTTACTGCTCCACCTCGTACCCTCGACTATGGTCCACAGCTTTGACTTGAACGATAAAGCTCTGCATTTACTGCGCCACCTCGTACCCTCGACTATGATGCACAGCTTTGACTTGAAAGAAGAAGCTCTGCATTTACTGCGCCACCTCCTACCCTCGACTCTGGTCCACAGCTTCGACTTGAAAGATGAAGCTCTACATTTACTGCTCAACTTCGTACCCTTAAATATGGTCCACAGCTTTGACTTGAAAGATGAAGCTCTGCATTTACTGCACCACCTTGTACCCTCGACTATGGGGCTGTGTTAAAATGCATTTTAGAATGACTTAAATCTTTACCAGCTCAAACAAACAGAAGTGATATTTGCAATGACAAGGGGGCAGTTTCAGCTTTGGAAAGTCGCCATCAGTTTAAGGTTGCCAATTCAAGCGGTCAGAATTTCCAAACGAGATGTCTGTCACCAAGGGAAGAACGTGCGAGTAAGGCCGAGGGGTCGAGAGACACAATGACATCATTCTTTGCATGGAATAAACACTTTCTAAGTGGAAAAAAAATGATATTGTAATGGTAAAAATATGGAAAAGAATACTGACACTTTTAAATGAGTGAATATTAACACACTAACATTGAGATAGTGTATTTGTGTGTGTATAAAGTATTGTTACAACACACGTTTGACTTGAAATATGTTATCTGTTTCCAGGGCAACCATCTGATCATAAAAGGAGGAAAGATAGTCAATGATGACCAGTCGTTTTACGCTGATGTTTACATCGAGGACGGAACCATCAAGTAGCTCTTTTGTATTCATCTAATGAGTTTTCTCTTTCTCCAGTTATAATGAGAATATATTTTGTTTATTAAAGATGTATTTTACTGATGTGCTGCTATGAAGGGTAGATCAACATTAATTAGCATTTCTCATGTACTTATGTCTGATACAGTATATCTTTTACGCATTTTAGTGATGAAACTAATGTTCAGTCGTGTCATTGTCGTGTGTGTCTGTGTCCATCCCATTTTATTTTGTCAAATTTAAAATAGACTTGCATGTTTCACTCCTGTGAAGCATACATTTACAAAACAAAAGTAGATTTTTCTTTCTGTATTTAGGAAATATTTATTTAAGGTTAGGGCCCTCAGCTAGTTGCCACAGTTCATCCAAGGAACTACAAGTGGAACGATGAGGCATGAGTCATGTTCCCCTCACAGACAGATCGGGCAGAACTTGATTGTTCCTGCGGCTGTGAGGACGGTTGATGCTTCTGGTCAGCTGGTCATCCCGGGAGGAATCGATGGCAACACCAACTTGTACGCCACCCAGAAAGGCCTCAATCCTTCTGATGACTTCTACCAGGGAACGAGAGCGGCACTGGCCGGAGGAACCACCATGATCAGTCAGTTTATTCCCAAATAATATTGATCATTCAGTGTTAGTCCAATTTGGCTCATTGACAACTTTGTTTGGAATAAAAATCCCAGTTGACCATGTGCTGCCGGAGCCAGGCACTAGTCTGTTGTCAGCGTTTGAGACATGGAGGGACGCTGCTGACCAGGAGGCATGCTGTGACTTCTCCTTCCATGTGGATGTCACGCGCTGGCACGATGGACTCTATGAGGAGCTGGAGACTCTGGTCAAGGACAGAGGTGAGTCCAATGTCAACTTCTGTGAGCACAGAAACCTGAGTCTTGTTATCGACTGCCAATGTTCATCTGTAAATCACTATGAATACACATTTTTATTAGGATTTGGTCTTAGGCTGCGGTCTTAAACTTTTCATCAGATGTTTAATGCTTTTGTGTAATACATCTATTACTCCAAAAACAAATGTTTGGCTCACTCCAATTCTCTTTGCATTTGGAAGTTCTTCTTAGAACCTTCTTAAGAGGCCACTGTGGAAAATGTAAATGATTGCAATTTTTCAACTGGTCTTAAAACATGTATCAGGAGTGTACTTGTCCTCTTTACTGCATACTTGCCAACCTTGAGACCTCCGATTTCGGGAGGTGGGGGGTGGGGGCGGGGGGCGTGGTTGGGGGCGTGGTTAAGATATATATATATAAGAAATACTTGACTTTCAGTGAATTCTAGCTATATATATATATATATATATATATATATATATATATATATATATATATATAAAATAAATACTTGAATTTCAGTGTTCATTTACAAACTACAACTCACAAACACTTTAGAGTTAGGCTCCACCATCAGAATGTGTACTTAAACTTATAAAGATCACATGGATATTATTCAGTGAGTTGATTCACCAAAACTAGCCTGTTATACAGGAGGAAAAAGCACACAGGACGTTTTAATTGTTCACAGACTGGTCGCGCTCATCAGAATGACAAGACACTTCCGGTCTGCAGGTGATAGCATTCAATTGGGAAGAAACGCCCTACTGCCCCCTACTGACCAATGTGAATACTGATAAATGTGTAATGACAGCTCCAAAAACAAATTCAAACCACAAAATAAAATAAATAAATCAACACAAAAATGTGACATATTATGGGTGGGTCACATATGCATGTACAGTAGATGGCAGTATTGTCCTGTTTAAAAGTGTCACAACATTGCTGTTTACGGCAGACAAACTGCTTTACGGTAGACACTGTTGTTGTGTGTTGTCAACACGTCACTCAGGTCCGCCTGAATTTCGGGAGTTTTTCGGGAGAAAATTTGTCCCGGGAGGTTTTCGGGAGAGGTGCTGAATTTCGGGAGTCTCCCGGAAAATCCGGGAGGGTTGGCAAGTATGCTTTACTGAGTCTGCCTTAACAAAATTATTGAGGCTATGAGTACCTCTGCTGGTCACATTAAGTACCACAGTCTGTTTAGCTTCATGTCATGGCAAGGATGACCTGACTGTTAGCCCCAAATCTGCTGGGGTGAACAGATAAAGTGTGTCTGAAGACAAAATTTGTGTTGCAGGTGTTAACTCCTTCCTGTTTTTCATGAGCTACAAGGACAGATACCAGAGCTCGGACTCAGAGGTGGAACAGTTTGTGTACCTTCATAGGAATGTGATGAGATTACTAATAATAATCTTCAAAAAGTATTTTTCTTGCTGAGTCCTCTGTTGTTTCTTTGGTTACAGCTTTATGAGGCTTTCGGTGTCATCAGGGACTTGGGCGCTGTCGCCCAGGTACACGCAGAGAATGGGGACATTATTGAGAAGGTACAAATAAGATGTGAACTCAAAATCCCTCGAGGCTAAATCAATTTTAAAACATTTCAAGTGGTTTAAAAGTGTTAGGGTTGTGTTCCAGGAACAAAAGCGGATCCTGAGTCTTGGCATCACTGGACCTGAAGGACATGTCCTCTCTCAACCTGAAGAGGTCATTTTGTATTCCTCTGGAGAAAGCCTATAACTACTGTACCTAAATTCAACAACTTGCTTCTAAAAGTAATGAAGTGCTACTAGTCCCGACATGTGATGTCATCTTGTCTTCAGTTGGAGGCCGAGGCCGTCAACCGAGCTGTGACTCTTGCAAAACAAACCAACTGCCCGCTTTATGTTACAAAGGTGATGAGTAAATCTGCTGCCGATGTGATTGCCAAGGCCCGGAAAAAAGGTGACGTACAAATAGGTTTGCCTTTAGTCCGTTACTTTCAGTCATACAATAATGCAAACTATTTAGGGGACTGTAATATGACTAAAGAAGTCAGTGGTCTAAGTAACCAAGCTAAAGATCCAAGTACAGAACAGGGCTAATGAATCGTTTGATTTGTTGTGGTTGCTTTCCTCCTATTGGTTGGCAGGGATTGTGGTGTACGGGGAGCCAATCACAGCCAGCCTGGCAGTGGATGGCTCTCACTACTGGTCCAAAGACTGGGCTACAGCTGCCGCCCTCGTTATGAGCCCTCCTCTCAACCCTGATCCTTCAACTCCGCAGTACCTTGGCTCTCTCTTGGCATGGTTTGTGCAGCTACGCCATCTCTTTGTTGGATTGATTGGATTGTGCGACCTCTTCAGCTCACAGTCATGTAAAAACAGTGGCGGGCCGGGCGTTTCTCACCTAGGCCTTTAGTGATGTCCTACTGAGTCCGACTTCACCTCTCAAAATACCGTAATTTATGTCACCACATGGCCACGGCTGGAGATACTATATAGAAACACACTTGCACTCTACTGTGCATTGAATTCCCTCAACAGTGGACATCCATCCATCCATCCATCCATCCATCCATCTATCTTCTTCCGGTTATCCGAGGTCGGGTCGCGGGGGCAGCAGCCTAAGCAGGGAAGCCCAGACTTCCCTCTCCCCAGCCACTTCGTCCAGCTCTTCCCAGGGGATCCCGAGGCGTTCCCAGGCCAGCCGGTGAGACATAGTCTTCCCAACCTGTCCTGGGTCTTCCCCGTGGCCTCCTACCGGTCGGACGTGCCCTAAACACCTCCCTAGGGAGGCGTTCGGGTGGCATCCTGACCAGATGCCCGAACCACCTCATCTGGCTCCTCTCCATGTGGAGGAGCAGCGGCTTTACTTTGAGCTCCTCCCGAATGGCAGAGCTTCTCACCCTATCTCTAAGGGAGAGCCCCGCCACCCGGCGGAGGAAACTCATTTCGGCCGCTTGTACCCGTGATCTTGTCCTTTCGGTCATAACCCAAAGCTCATGACCATAGGTGAGGATGGGAACGTAGATCGACCGGTAAATTGAGAGCTTTGCCTTCCGGCTCAGCTCCTTTTTCACCACAACGGATCGATACAGCGTCTGTATTACTGAAGACACCGCACCAATCCGCCTGTCGATCTCACGATCCACTCTTCCCTCACTCGTGAACAGGACTCCGAGGTACTTGAACTCCTCCACTTGGGGCAGGGTCTCCTCCGCTACCCGGAGATGGGACTCCACCCTTTTCCGGGCGAGAACCATGGACTCGGACTTGGAGTGTGGACAAAACAGTCAATTTTTTGGTGCATTTAACATTCAATAACCCCGCATCGGCAATTAAAACATATCTCACATGGTACTGTCAAAATTAAAAGAATTGAATAAAACAAATGAAACATGAAAAAATAAATTTATAAAATATTTGAATTCCCAATTTGTAGTACCCATCCGACGCCGTATAAGCCAGTGGTACCGTCGTAGTCGTTTGAGTCGTGTGAAAGTGGCGGGCAAACCATTTCACCGCCGGTGTTGTGCCAAAATGTGATTGCCTGCCAAAAATGTATTTCCGTTGCGGGAGCGCACATCG
This sequence comes from Nerophis lumbriciformis, assembly GCF_033978685.3. Lineage (NCBI taxonomy): Eukaryota > Metazoa > Chordata > Actinopteri > Syngnathiformes > Syngnathidae > Nerophis > Nerophis lumbriciformis. Next base: position 9,021,480 of record NC_084579.2, on the reverse strand, counting down.
CTCGCCAAACCTGCATTGCTTGGCTTCGTCTGTCCACAGCGGATTACTACCGTATTTTTCGGACTATAAGTCGCAGTTGTTTTCATAGTTTGGCGACTTATACTCAGGAGCGACTTATGTGTGAAATTATTAACACATTACCGTAAAATATCAAATATTATTTATCTCATTCACGTAAGAGACTAGACGTATAAGATTTCATGGGATTTAGCGATTAGGAGTGGCAGATTGTTTGGTAAACGTATAGCATGTTCTATATGTTATAGTTATTTGAATGACTCTTACCATAATATGTTACGTTAACATACCAGGCATTATTTATGCGTCATATAACGTACACTTATTCAGCCTGTTGTTCACTATTCTTTATTTATTTTTAATTGCCTTTCAAATGTCTGGCTTTTATCAAATACATTTCCCCCAAAAATGCGACTTATACTCCAGTGCGACTTATATATGTTTTTCGCTTCTTTATTATGCATTTTCGGCCGGTGCGATTTATACTCCGGAGCGACTTATAGTCCGAAAAATACAGTAGTTGTAAGACAAACACTTTATCTTTGAAGTTATTGTACCGGTGAGTTTTCTGTGGCTTTCTATGGCTCGTATGGCTCTGATGCCACTTCCTGTTTTCGCAACTTGTGATTGGATACTCACTTGGGACTCCCTAGTGAGTATCCAATCACAGGACGCGTAAATGTCAGGGCCAGCTAGAAGGCCTTACTGACAACAACTCATGATCTGATTGGCTATTGCAACTGTCTATCAACTGTATGTTCCCCTTCACTGACAGTGCACAGACGCCCGCATTGTTGATTCTGAAGGCCCCGGGCAGATTTTGTACAGCATGGCAACATAAGCTAGCTGAATTCTGATTGGATAAAAACTCGAACCTAAAAACAACAGTATTGGGAGGAGCATAATATGACATTAAGAGAATATGAATGCTTTAGATATTTAGGGAAAGTAAATAAAAAATTACTTTAATCTTTAATTATGATTTCTGGTTAGGCCAGCAGAGAAGGCCTTGCTGGCCCTGACGGCACACCACTGTGTACAAACAAAGGGGACGCCCTGTTGGGTCCTCATTTTTGTATCCTACTTCCAGTGGGGACCTGCAGGTGACCGCTAGTGCTCAAGCTAGCTTCTCCACTGCTCAGAAGGCTGTGGGTAAAGATGATTTTACCCTTATACCAGAAGGAACCAATGGAATTGAGGAGAGGATGTCGGTGGTTTGGGACAGAATAGTGGTGAGATGACTTTTTTTTATCGATATGTGGCTGAAAGACCGTGTTTCATGAAGTTAATTGCAAAGTTTGTTTTCTTCCTCTGACTACATTTCTATGCAGTGCACTGGAAAGATTGATGAGAATGAATTTGTCGCTGTGACCAGTACCAATGCTGCAAAACTCTTCAACATTTACCCCCGCAAAGGTATCTGATCACAATCATCTTAACAATACATTTTTATTCGCTAATTATTGTCAACTCCTATATAACAGCATACTTGCCAACCCTCCCAAATTTTCCGGGAGACTCCCGAAATTCAGCGCCTCTCCCGAAAACCTCCCGGGACAAATATTCTCCCGAAAATCTCCCGATTTTCAGCCGGAGCTGGAGGCCACGCCCCCTCCAGCTCCATGCGGACCTGAGTGAGGACAGCCTTTTCTTTATGACAACAGGGGTGACAAGAACTAAATCATCCAGACTAGAGATACATTGTATTATTATGTTTATCTTACCTAAAAAGAAATATATTTATTAATTTAAAAAATTAAAAAAAAGTTTACTATATTTTGCTAAAAACATCAAAATTAATTGTAATTTTATTTATTTTTTCTGACTCCTTATTACATCCAGCCATAGAATTATACATTAAAATAAACATATTTGAAATCATTAATTTTAAATGATCATAATAATTCATTTAAAATGACCATATTTAATGATTAAAATAATTACTTGTTTATCAACAACTTTAGCATTTTATTCATTACATTTTGAAGCTCTCAGAAACCAAGTTATGTTATATTCCTTAAGATTTATTTATGCAAATTTGAAGTATCAACTATCTAAACACAGTTTTGTTTGCATACTTTCAGGATGTACGGTATATATATATATATATATATATATATATATATATATATATATATATATATATATATATATATGTACGTATGTATATATATTTGTATGAAATACTTGACTTGGTGAATTCTAGCTGTCAATATACTCCTCCCCTCTTAACCACGCCCCCTCCCCTCAACCACGCCCCCGTCCCGACCACGCCCCCCACACCCTCACCTCCCGAAATCGGAGGTCTCAAGGTTGGCAAGTATGTATAACAGCCATTGTAAAATTATGATGACGCGATAGCGTATTCTCATATAGAAATGACAAAGTTCATCAGCAACCGATTTTTTCGATTACGCTTGCACCTCCTGGTACCCCAGAACCCCTCCAAAAGCCTCAAATCTAGACTCCAAACATCCCAGAACAAGCTAGTCAGGTTACTTCTAGACCTCCACCCCAGATCACACCTCACACCACTTCTCCAAAGTGGGCTGGCTCAGGGTGGAGGACAGAGTAAAACAACTTGCACTGAGCCTAGTCTATAAAATCCGTTACACCTCCCTGATACCCAAGTACATGTCAAACTACTTCCTTAATGACCGCCATAACCACAACACCAGGGGGAGTTCCACAAACCACGTTAAACCCAGATTCCGATCTAACAAAGGTCTTAACTCATTCTCCTTCTATGCCACATCAATATGGAATGCACTCCCAACAGGTGTAAAAGAAAGTGCATCTCTATCCTCCTTCAAAACCGTACTAAAACAACACCTCCAGGCAACTTCAAACCTTGACTAACACCCTCCCCCTTCCACATCCCACCTCCCTGGATTGTAAATAACCAAATGTAAATAATCAAATGTAAATAATCAAATGTATATACTTGTTCTTATGCTATCTGAACTCACTATGTTCTCTGCCCGGATTGTAAATAATGTAAATAAGTCAATGTATATACTCTGATGATTAACTTGTGTGATGATTGTATTATGATGATAGTATATATTGGTACCATGAATTGATTACGTGGACCCCGACTTAAACAAGTTGAAAAACTTATTGGGGTGTTACCATTTAGTGGTCAATTGAACTGTGCAATCTACTAATAAAAGTTTCAATCAATCAATCAATCAATCAAAACCCCCCGGGGCAAAAAAAACTGTCAACTTTGAAGAATTCCACAACCATGTCTTCTTCTGTATGTGGAAACAGGGCGAATCGCTGTTGGGTCTGACGCTGACATCGTCGTTTGGAACCCAAAAAACACTAAAACTGTTTCTGCAAAAACACACAACTTGGTAAAATCTCTTGGATTTTGCAACTTGCTATGAGTGAAGAGCAGCTTTTGCTTTTGTCAATAAAAGTCACCAATGGTTCTCTTAAATGTCTTTCCACTGGAATGATAGACAGTGGAGCTGAACGTCCTTGAGGGTTTGGAGTTTCAAGGGGATGCCTCAGTGGTGATCTGTAATGGTCGAGTTGTTCTAGAAGATGGAAAACTCAATGTGACACAAGGGTCAGGGCGCTTTATTCCAAGGAAAGCGTTTCCTGATACTGCATACCGGAGGATCAGAGCTCGCAGCGAGGTAACCTGATGTTGTTACAATTAACCTATGAATACCAAACTGAGATTTTAATTTCTTTAACAGATGCTCAACAATCAAGGTGTTCCTCGTGGGGTCTATGATGGTCCAAGCCTTGACGTAATGACTCTGAACAAATTAATGATGCCCCCACTGACCACCAAAGGGCCCCCTCGCTCTAAAATACAGATTTGCCCCAGAAACCTCCATCAATCAGGATTTACTTTAGCCGGTAGAAATCTGTGTTCAATTTTGAAAAACAAAACATTTGCTTTCATTTTCAAAAGTACTTATACCCTTCTCATGTCCTTTGTCCCAAATAGGAGGTCAGATTGATGATCATATTCCTCGGCGGTCTGTTCAGAGGATTGTAGCGCCACCTGGTGGACGGTCCAACATCACAACTCTGTCCTAAAAAAAGACCTTTGCTTGAAGTGTTCAACTTCAAACGTTATGGCTTACAATTTGAAAGCATGCACTTAGTGAACATGGAGTTACGAACCAACTACTAACCCTTCCTTTTTCTACAAATCCTCTCCTGGGATCTAATTCTCCCATACGCTTCAGTAGAAGAATCTGCATCCCGATCGACTTCTCCCATCGACTTATGTTATTTTGTTCTTACGCACTTCTGAGGCTGAAATAAGTCATGCGCCCCTAGAAAATGGAAAAATCATAATGCACTTAAAGTTTGGATGCCGTGTACACCACATTAAAAACGTATACAAAAGAATCTTCCAGAAAACTATCACATTTATTCTGATCTCTTCCAGACACCTACAAACATCCATTGAGATGAGGTAAAATACAGGTTAGGTTAGGGGTTAGGGTTAGGGGTGGGTGTTAGGGTTGAATTTGTGGTTAAGGTTAGGGCATTGTTAGGGGGATAAAGCAAAAGATAAAATGGTTAGGGTTAGAGCAAGGCGATCTATAAAAAAGTGAAAATCAAAGACAGGACGGTCCATCACGTGTGGTTTGTTATTTAGACCTCTCGGATGTTGAGAGTCCAGTCTAAAAATCCAAAGCCGTTCAGCCCTCTTTCTCCATTTAATATTGGTCTCAATCACCGCGGTCCTGACATTCTGCCAGCCATGTCGTAAGTCCTACCAGATGCGTGTCTGTGTCTTTCTCCTTGGTGACGTTGTATTCATGTTGTACCATTCGAGTATCGACCACATTTCTTGTCTCTCCCACGTATTGCATCTCGCATCGTTGACACCAAATTAAATAAACACCATTTTTTTGGAGCGACTGTGTCCTCGGCATGCCAATGTAAAAACATTCCCATTGTACAAAACCCAAAACCAGTGAAGTTGGCACGTTGTGTAAATGGTCAATAAAAACAGAATACAATGATTTGCCAATCCTTTTCAACGTATATTCAATTAAAACAAGATATTTGCAAAATCGGCCTACTATTACCTCAAAAATGTAACAAGACTTAGAGGGCTCTTGTCAGCTCAAGTCTTAGAAAAACTTGTACATGCCTTTATTACCAGTAGGCTAGACTATTGTAATGGTCTCCTTGCAGGTCTTCCCAAAAAAACTGTCAGGCAGCTACAGCTTGTTCAGAACGCTGCTGCTAGAGTTCTGACAAAGACCAAAAAATGTGAGCACATTACACCAATTCTTAAATCTTTACATTGGCTCCCTGTACATCAGAGAATTGATTTCAAAATCCTCCTGCTCACATATAAATCACTAGATTGTAGGGCCGAAGTATATCACTGATATGCTCCCACTATATAAGCCCTCTGGATCACTAAGATCTTCTGAGACCAATCTGTTAGCGGTTCCCAGAGTAAACTCAAATCAAGGGAGAGCATCATTCAGTCACTATGCAACAAATAGCTGGAATAAACTTCCTGAAGATGTCAGACTTTCCCCAACTCTGAAATCTGCGTTCAAAGAACTCCGGCTTATTAGTGATTCCCAGAGCCCCAAAAAAATCTGCTGGCTATAGAGCGTTTTCTATTCGGGCTCCAGTACTATGGAATGCCCTCCCGGTAACAGTTAGAGATGCTACCTCAGTAGAAACATTTAAGTCTCATCTTAAAACTCATTTGTATACTCTAGCCTTTGAATAGTCCCCTTTTTTTAGACCAGTTGATCTGCCGTTTCTTTTCTTTTCTCCTCTGCTCCCCCCTATCCCTTGTGGAGGGGGAGACACTCAGGTCCGGTGGCCATGGATGGGGTGCTGGCTGTCCGGGGTCGGGACCCGGAGTGGACCGCTCGCCTGTGTATCGGTTGGGAACATCTCTGCGCTGCTGACCCGTCTCCGCTCGGGATGGTTTCCTGCTAACCCCACTGTGGACTGGACTCTTACTGTTATGCTGGATCCACTATGGACTGTACTCTTACATTATTATGTTAGACCCACTCGACATCCATTGCATTCGGTCTACCTAGAGGGGGGGGGGGGGGGGGGGGGGGGGGGTACCCACATATGCGGTCCTCTCCAAGGTTTCTCATAGTCATTCACATTGACGTCCCACTGGGGTGAGTTTTTCCTTGCCCTTATGTGGGCTTTGTACCGAGGATGTCGTTGTGGCTTGTGCAGCCCTTTGAGACACTTGTGATTTAGGGCTATATAAATAAACATTGATTGATTGATTGATTGATTTTAAAACTAGACTGAAAACTTTTATGTTCACCTTAGCTTTCAGCTAAATCTTTTAATCTTCTAACTCTTAACGGGCATGATAATGTCAATGTGGGATTTTTAATCAATGCTATGTTGAAATTGTAACTAATATTTATACTGTTGTTGATAATATTCATTTTGGTTTCACTACTTTTGGTTTGTTCTGTGTCGTGTTTGTGTCTCCTCTCAATTGCTCTGTTTATTGCAGTTCTGAGTGTTGCTGGGTCGGGTTTGGTTTTGGAATTGGATTGCATTGTTATGGTATTGCTGATATTGTTTTGTTGGATTACATTAAAAAAAAAAAAGAGAATCGATTCTGAATCGCACAACGTGAGAATCGCGATTCGAATTCGAATCGATTTTTTTCCCACACTCCTACTGATTTCCATCAGCATTTGATTGCAAAGAAACAGGCCCATGCAGGGCTCACTAATTCAGCGTTATAGTGAGTTGTATTTTTCAGGAGTGGGAAGCCGGTCTGAAAATAATGCCTACATTAAACCGGTCCGTGGTGCAAAAAAGGTTGGGGACCACTGCCGTAAATTATCCTCTCCCCTCGCACAAAACAACTCGAACAAGAATACTTTTCTTATAAAACGTTGACAGGTTTATACCCGGAAGTGACGTCTATCGTCACTTCCGGGTATCTTTTTTTTCTTCTGCCAGACCGCGACATTTTGAAAGTATCAACCCGACAGACGTTTCCATACAACGGTAGGTTTTTCTCAAAATACACAATTTGTTTCGCATCACATATACGTTTTAAATACTCGGTTCCGGGGTAGTATAACTTAGAAAGGGGCACGTGTTGGTTAGGAAAGTTTAGTTGTGTACATGCTAATAACGAGCTAGGCCACTAGCGTCCCTGTTAGCCGCTGTGCCAAAACATAATAGTGCTTGTCATGTTGGGAGTTAAAATACACATTGTTGCTTTGGCTTCATCATTTTTTTTATAATCAGACAACAATGTCATTAATGGTCTGACTAACCCGACTCGCAGTTCTGTCAGATTTTCATCAGGTCTGTGGAACCATTGGCGAGTAAGCCTGTATGCTGGACATTGAATATTGTGGAGTGTTTAAAAATAAAAATAAAATAAATATATTTTTATACACGTTTTAATTTATTTTATTGTATTGTATTTATTTTATTTGTGTTTAATCGTTGTATGTTTTTTCTTCTGTGATATGGATCCCCCTGGGTCTGAAATAAAATTACTATTATTACTAGAGATGTCCGATAATGGCTTTTTTGCCGATATTGTCCAACTCTTAATGACCGATTCCGATATCAACCGATACCAATATATACAGTCGTGGAATCAACACATTATGATGCCTAATTTTGTTGTGATGCATTAAACAATGTAACAAGGTTTTCCAAAATATATCAACTCAAGTTATGGAAAAAATGCCATCATGGCACTGCCATATTTATTATTGAAGTCACAAAGTGCATTATTTTTTTTAAACATGCCTCAAAACAGCAGCTTGGAATTTAGGACATGCTCTCCCAGAGAGAGCGTGAGGAGCTTGAGGTGGGCGTGGTTGAGGTGGGTGGAGTAGGGGGTAGCGGGGGGTGTATATTGTAGCGTCCCGGAAGAGTTATTGCTGCAAGGGGTTCTGGGTATTTGTTCTGTTGTGTTACGGTGCGGATGTTCTCCCGAAATGTGTTTTTGTCATTCTTGTTTGGTGTGGGTTCACAGGGTGGCGCATATTTGTAACAGTGTTAAAGTTGTTTATACGGTCACCCTCAGTGTGACCTGTATGGCTGTTGAGCAAGTATGCCTTGCATTCACTTGTGTGTGTGAAAAGCCGTAGATATTATGTGACTGGGCCGGCACGCAAAGACAGTGCCTTTAAGGTTTATTGGCGCTCTGTACTTCTCCCTACGTCCGTGTACACAGCGGCGTTTTAAAAAGTCATACATTTTACTTTGTGAAACCGATACGATAATTCCCGATATTACATTTTAATGCATTTATCGGCCGATAATATCGGCAGTCCGATGTTATCGGACATCTCTAATTATTACTATTATTTTGTCTGAACTGGCTTGTTCCGTTGTTTGCTTGTGTCTTGTCTAGTATCGTTGATTCTTAAGAAGAAATAAACCATAATCCCTTCTTGTTGTCCACGCCGCAGACCTTGGAAACATGACGTCCATCACTGATAAGAACATAATTGATCGCTTTGCCAATAAAATGAAAGAGATGCAAAACAAGCAACAGGAAGAAAATGCGGAGCTCATTGACACCATCGCAGAGCTGTGCCGGTTCTACGGGCAGTTTGTCAAATCTGCACTTGGTATGGCGCTTGGGCGGTCTGTGCCAAAGCTATTTTTTGTGTTTGTTCATCGAAATGCATAATAATGACTTGAACATGTCAAACAGATGCAGGTTCAAAGAAATGTGATAATGACGAGATGCTGTTTGACACCTTAGAAGCATTTAAAAAAGGTAAGTTCAACATGATTTTGTACATTTGATACATACCGTATTTTTGGACTATAAGGCGCACTTAAAATCCTTTAATTTTCTCAAAACTCGACAGTGCGCCTTATAACCCGGTGCGCCTAATGTACGGAATAATTTTGGTTGTGCTTACCGACCTTGAAGCTATTTCATTTGGTACATGGTGAAATGATAAGTGTGACCAGTAGATGGCAGTCACACATAAGAGATATGTGTAGACTGTAATTTGATGGCAGTCACACATAAGACAATATGACTCAAGTAAACAACACCTATATTTTCAATGGAACATATAACATTTTGAACATTACACACGGCGCTCAAAAAATCTATCAAAATGTTTTAGTACAACTTTGGTAAGCTATGAAGCCTTGATGGATTGTACTGTGCTTCAACATACCAGTATTATTATGGTGTGTGTGTGTATAAGGTAAGACATATTATCTGGCGTTTTGTTTCGCAATATTATGCAAAGCAACTTTTCTTACTTTCTGGGACTTGCTGATCTGTAACTGGGATCTGCATAAGTCCTGAAAAATTGCGCGCGTCCGCCCTTTGTAGTCCGTGCCGACACCGTAGTCGATAAGCTTCTTCTTTTTCTCTATCTTCTTGTTAAGGGACATTCATGCCCCTCAGTTGCCATTTCTAACATAAAGTAGTGTAAAGTTCATACTTATATCTGTCAGTAAACTCGCCATGAAAGCGCTAAAACATACCGGTGTCGTGAGTTTGCATTATTCACCCAAGGAACTTTAGTTATTAGAGAGTTCCGGTCAGATGGCTTTTCACGGGACACATGTACTGCGTTTTTGTTGCACTTGTGAGCCACGGATGAGGAGATGCTGCTCCGTTATTGATTGAACTAAAGTCTGAATGTCATTTGAACAGTTGGCTCCATCGTTTGACACTTCTTACACCCCCGTCCTTGAACGCTACACCGGTAAAACAAGACGACGGAGAAAAGACGCTGCCGAAGGTGAACCACGTAAATAAGACCGCCCACAAAACGGCGCATCCTGAAGCGACTGTCAGAACGCGAATTGAAGATGATCTGTAATACAATGTCCGCAACATTTTGACCAAAGAACCACCATTACATGTTATGTAGACCACAAGGAAGAGTTTTACATTTAGAAAGAAATAAAAAAAATGACCTTTAATGCGCCCTATAATCCGGTGCGCCTTTTGTATGAAAATAGACCTGACTAGACGCGCTCATCGGCAGTGCGCCTTATAATCCGGTGCGCCCTATGTTCTGGAAAATACGGTACCTGCAGTGTGGCAGTTTGACCAAATACTTACAGGTAAAAGCCAGTAAATTAGAATATTTTGAAAAACTTGATTTATTTCAGTAATTGCATTCAAAAGGTGTAACTTGTACATTATATTATATTTATTCATTGCACACAGACTGATGCATTCAAATGTTTATTTCATTTAATTTTGATGATTTTGTCAGGTGCAAACACTGTTGACATCTACTAATCAGACAAGAAGCAAGGAATGAATCAGAGACGGAGTTCAATTTAGCTCATGAGGAGACACGTGTTTTGGGCTGTACTCTAGTTACAGATCCAAACTACGTTCTAAAGAAAAGCCCGTGCGCCTCCTCCATTTATTAGGAAAATGGCCCTATTACATCACGGTGACTGAGGGAAGGGGGTAATCTCGACAACTCCAGTAAGACACAATATATGATGATACAAAAATGCAAATATGTTGACACTTGGTGATATCGCCCAGTCTCTTCTCTGCTTTGTCTGGTCTTGGAACCAAATATTCGGCCTTGGCTGCCAGCAGGCCGAGTCTGCACACAACACTGATAACGAGGCTAGCAATCTTTTGGATTGCTAGCTCTGCACAAATTGACAATACTTTATAGTATGGCCCTTAAGCATAAAGTTATGATGATAATATATACATAATTATTCTAACAGATTTGAAGTGGCAACAAATGAAAATCCAAAATTCCGTGTGTCACAAAATTAGAATATTACTTAAGGCTAATACAAAAAAGGGATTTTTAGAAATGTTGGCCAACTGAAAAGTATGAAAATGAAAAATATGAGCATGTACAATACTCAATACTTGGTTGGAGCTCCTTTTGCCTCAATTACTGCGTTAATGCGGCGTGGCATGGAGTCGATGAGTTTCTGGCACTGCTCAGGTGTTATGAGAGCCCAGGTTGCTCTGATAGTGGCCTTCAACTCTTCTGCGTTTTTGGGTCTGGCATTCTGCATCTTCCTTTTCACAATACCCCACAGATTTTCTATGGGGCTAAGGTCAGGGGAGTTGGCGGGCCAATTTAGAACAGAAATACCATAGTCCGTAAACCAGGCACGGGTAGATTTTGCGCTGTGTGCAGGCGCCAAGTCCTGTTGGAACTTGAAATCTCCATCTCCATAGAGCAGGTCAGCAGCAGGAAGCATGAAGTGCTCTAAAACTTGCTGGTAGACGGCTGCGTTGACCCTGGATCTCAGGAAACAGAGTGGACCGACACCAGCAGATGACATGGCACCCCAAACCATCACTGATGGTGGAAACTTTACACTAGACTTCAGGCAACGTGGATCCTGTGCCTCTCCTGTCTTCCTCCAGACTCTGGGACCTCGATTTCCAAAGGAAATGCAAAATTTGCTTTCGTCAGAAAACATGACTTTGGACCACTCAGCAGCAGTCCAGCTCTTTTTTTCCTTAGCCCAGGTGAGACGCTTTTCGCGCTGTTTCTTGGTCAACAGTGGCTTGACACGAGGTATGCGGCAGTTGAAACCCATGTCTTTCAAGCGTCTCTTGGTGGTGGATCTTGAAGCACTGACTCCAGCAGCTGTCCACTCCTTCTGAATCTCCCCCACATTTTTGAATGGGTTTTTTTTCACAATCTTGACCAGGGCGCGGTGATCCCTATCGCTTGTACACTTTTTCTGACCACAGTTTTTCCTTCCCTTTGCCTCTCCATTAATGTGTTTGGACACAGAGCTCTGAGAACAGCCAGCCTCTTCAGCAATAACCTTTTGTGTCTTTCCCTCCTTGTGCAATGTGTCGATGGTTGCCTTTTGGACAGCTGTCAAATCTGAAGTCTTCCCCATGTTTGTGTAGGCTTCAGAACTGGACTGAGAGACCATTTAAAGCCCTTTGCAGGTGTTTTGAGTTAATCAGCTGATTAGTTTGTGGCACCAGGTGTCTTCAAAATTTAACCCTTACACAATATTCTAATTTTGTGACACACGGAATTTTGGATTTTCATTTGTTGCCACTTCAAATCATCAAAATTAAATGAAATAAACATTTGAATGCATCAGTCTGTGCAATGAATAAATATAATGTACAAGTTACACCTTTTGAATGCAATTACTGAAATAAATCAAGTTTTTCAAAATATTCTAATTTACTGGCTTTTACCTGTATATTGAGATGAAGCAGTGAGTGTACCTAACGATGCGCACTGTTCATGTGATGTCATTGCAACGAAATCATTGTGTGATGTTAATCAATGGTTGTCTTCTCCAGATTTGCAACATAAAAATGCATTATTGAAGGAAAAACAGCACGCTATTACAGGAATGGCATCTGATATCGATCGGAAGGAAATACAGAAAGACGCTACCATCCAGAAGATTGAGAGGCTTAAAGAAGAACACGCGCGGAGAAAAGAGTGTAAGTTGATATTAGATTTGGAATCTGTGCTGTCAGACTCGATGTATAGTTTTTGATAATAAACATCTCTGTGTGTTTTATTGATTCCTTTATTCAGTAATGGAGTCTCAGTTTAAAGCAAACAAGGACCGACTGAAGAACCTGCAAAAAGCCAGAATTGTCTTTCAGGAGAATTTAGGAATGGAAATACGAAAGATCCGCGGCACGGCACAGCATGTCAACGGTATGTCACAATTTACGATTATTTGATCTCACTTCAGGTTTTCTCCACCTTGATATTTGGATGTAAGTATACATCACATGCTGTTGATGTTTTTTTGTAATCTCTCTTGATAGGTGAGAAGTTGCAGTTTGTGTTCCGTAATATCAACCCCACTGATCTGAACAGTGCCTATGTTATCACATTGGGTATCAAGGAAGACCGAGTGTATCAGAGTAAGTACCAACACAAAATTGTATCCCAGTGTTAAATTATAGTCAGCCACACAAGTTTTATTTTTGAAACACATACCTGCCAACTACTCCGGTTTTCCCGTAATTAGTACGGTTTTCATCAACCTATTCCGGGTTACGGTTGCAGTGATAAAAAATACGGTTTTTCATTAATTAAATTTTTTTTATTTTTTTTAAGTTTTATTCACAAAATCGCGTAACAACAATGACAATCGACACTGCTTCCCGTAACTTCCTATCGAGCCATTCCGAATGCCAAGCGCGAGGCTATTTATAGCACCGCTGCCAAGCACGAGGCACCAGTTGCCATCGTTTCCAAGCGAGCGAACGATCATGGAATCAGCCGGAGAAAAATCGCAAACGAGTCTTAAACCGAAAAGAAAACTGCAGTCATTCCGTGAAGAATATTCAAAAGCCTATCCGGGAATAATTATCCGTTCCAAAAAGGGTGAAAACTACGCGAATTGCACCTTGTGCAGACAAGATTTTTCGATCGGACACGGAGGAATTAGCGATGTAAAAGACCACGTTGGGACAAAAAAACACAAGTCTAATGCCGTTGCTAGCGATACAGGTGGAAAACTTTCAACGTTTTTCGTCGCCCAAACAGATTCTTTGGATGTGATAAATGCCGAAGTTTTATTTACGGAGGCAATAATTGAGCATGGACTTCCAATCGCACTATCATTTTTGCAGTATGATCAATCTGATAGAATACATTTGGATTTTAGCCACAAAAAGGTAATGACACCAATGTTATCTATTGGAATTGTTTAGTACTGTTATACTGTTAAAAGTGTTTATACTATTTATGCTTTAAAGTCCAAGTTGAAGAAATCTTATTAAATGTTGACAGCATAACTACCAAAATACAGAAGTATGTCCTTAATATTTTTGCAGTGCTATTTCTGTTGAAAAGTTAAAATGATTACATTAGAGATGTGATGTGCCACTTTTCAAGTGTCTGATGGCTTAAATTAATTTTCATTAATTTTTCATATTTTGAATTCTTTTGAAAGGCTTACAAAAAAACTACATTTGAATTGTAATTCCATGCTATTGACAGGACTATTAATTTTAATGAAGTTAGCTTACCATGTTTACAGTATGATAATTGTGATAGAAATGTGAATTTTAGGCACAGAATATTTTTTACAATTGAACAAGGCAGTAGATTATACAAGCTTGGACAGAAAGTTAATAATGACACCAATTTTTTTTTTAATGGAATTGTTTAGTACTGTTTTACCATTTGTTTACTGTAAAAAGTGTTTATACTGTTTATACTTTCTATTAACAAATTGAAGTCTTGTGAAAGGTTGACAGGATAACTGGCATTAACTGTCAAAATAATTTCAAACTATTGAAGTTAGCTTACAGAATAAACATGTCAATCAACCCATATGATTTTTGCTGTAATATTTTTGTTTTGAAAAGTCACTGTGACTGATAGAAAAGTGATGGTTTTAGCAACATTTTAACCTGTTAGTTAGCATTACCCTTTTAAATTAAAATGATTGAAAAACTGAGATTGATAAATTAACTTTGATAAACTCAAGGATTGATTTGTATCAGCTCGCTAGCTTAAATGTTAACATTAGAACACGAGACATTAATGTCTTTCCCCATTAAGAAACGACATACCCCAATCTAAACTTGTGTAAACACATTTCCACTAAGCTATTCAATAATGCACATTGAACCTCCAAGCTGTGCCCTCAAGAGTCATCGTTCTTTCCTCCCAGGAAAAGAGGCCGAGGTGTTATCTGTGCGTTCAAGGACCTCTGACCAGTAGGACACAACCCTCACCAGAAATAATACATAATAATAATAATAGATTTTATTTGGTACACACTTTTCATTTCAATCTTGAAGTGCTACATTACAAACCAGTATTTCAAACCGTAAAGCTTTCAGTGAAGCATAAGAAACACAAAACATACAAAACGATGGGTTTTCTAACTGTCTATTTGTTTTAGTTATTTAACAAAAAATTAATGAGTCAAAGGATTTTAGTGTGTATGTGTATAGGTGCATTTTGAGCTCATTAAACAGTATCGCAATAATTATAACTGATCAGTTTGGTCTCAATAACCGCAATAAAACATTTTCATATCCTTACATCCCCAATTAATAAAACAACACCAGAAGTCGCGACATTGAGATGATGAAACTTTACAGGCTTCCCAGAATCTCATCTACCGGTAGTTAATACTAGGGATGTCCCGATCCAGGTTTTTGCTCTTCCGATCCGATACCGATATTGTTTTTGCACTTCCGATCCGATACCGATACTGACCGATACTGGCCTATCCGAGCATGTATTAAAGTTTAAAGTTATTTAGCCTACTTAGTTGTCAGAATCATGTTGAAAAGGGTTTTAGTACTCTTGATAACAATTAGCCAGCTGAATTAGGGGAGTTTGAATAATACACAATGGTTGATAACAAGAAACTGACCTGTTTATTCAAGGATAAACACAAAATAGACAAAATTATACATGACAAACAGAAATGGCATAATTGAACTAGGGCTGGGCGATATGGCCTTTTTTTAATATTGCGATTTTTTTTTTTTTTTTTTTTTTTTTTTTTTTAATATTGCAATATTTTAAGGCCATATCGCGATAGACAATATATATGTGGATATTTTGCCTTAGCCTTGAATGAACACTTGATGCATATAATCACAGCAGTATGATGATTCTATGTGTCTACATTAAAACATTCGTCTTCATACTGCATTAATATATGCTACTTTTAAACTCATGCAGAGAGGGAAATCACAACTAAAAAAAATCACTATTTTTTTCATACGGTGTTGATCTGGAAATGTTTGCCTCAGCATTTTGATGGTGTAGACGTGTGGCACCGAATGGAGATAAGCGTCTCGGCAGACGTTACAATATTTGAACAATGATGACGAAAACTGTTTTCTCTGTCGTGTCCGTGTGTTGAAAATTGTTATGCGCTTATTTTTTTATTTGATTTTGTGCGTGGCATAGATTTGCCGTGCGCTAGCATCACAGCTAACGTTAGCCATGCTGCTACCTCTCTGCTCAAGGAGGGCGTATACGTATGTGACGTGTGTAAGAAGGTGCCCTTGCTGTCTGTGAGAAGGAGACACAGGAAAGAGTGAGAAGAGCCTGTCGTGTAATGTCCGCAGCTAAAAGCAACTGCGTGAGAATCCACAGACCTGTGGATGTGTTGAAGGTGTGCTAGAAAATGCGGAACGGAAAATAGGGAGCAGCAGAAAAGTGGAATGTATTATTTAAATCGGTGCGTTGGAAAACACGGACCGGATTTTTAAAAACTGGATCTGGATCGGCATTTTCCCATGCCTTGCCGATACACATTTTTTGGCAAATATCGGCGGCCGATCCGATCCAAATTTTGGATCGGACATCCCTAGTTAATACATTATAATTTGTGTAATTCGATCCACTTCTCTACTGCAATTAGGGCCGCGTATTGGTAAGGACTTCACAATACCATACTTGAGTCACAGTATTGTGATATGGCAATAAATTGCATTATTCTACATAGTTCAGTGTAACATTTAAAATACAAGTTGTATATAAGTACACTATGTGACCGTAATCATTTATTAGACACTGACAGAAATACAGTGGGTAGGGAAAGTATTCAGACCCCTTTTAATGTTTCACCCCTTGTTTCATTGCAGCCATTTGCTAAAATCAAAAACTATTTATTTTATGTCTCATTATTGTACACTCAGCATCCTGTTTTAACACAGAAAAAAATGAAATTGAGGCATTTTTGCTAATTTATTCAAACTAAAAACACCAAAATCTTGTGTAAGTATTGAGAGCCTTTGCGCAATACTTTGTTGATTCCTCTCTGGCAGAAATTAGTCTTTTTGAATACGTAGCTTTGCACAACTATCTTTGGGCACTTTCAACCATTCCTCTTTGCAGCACCTCTCAAGCTCCATTAGGTTGGATGAGAAGTGTTGGTTTTCATCCAGGATGTCTCTGTACATTGCTGCATTCATCTTTCCCTCTAACATTTCGCTGAAAAGCATCCCCACAGCATGATGCTGCCACCACCATGCTTCACTGTAGGGATGGTATTGGTCCAGTGATGATTCCTGGTTTCCTCCAAACATGATGCCTGGCATTCACGCCAAAGACTTCAATCTTTGTCTCATCAGACCAGATAATGTAGTTTCTCATGGTCTGAGAATCTTTCCGGTGAATTTTGTTCAACTTTTTACTTAGAAATGGCTGTACTGATTGGTGGACTGTCCTTCTGGAATGTTCTTCTCTCTCCACAGAGGAATGCTGTAGCTCTGACAAAGAGACCATCAGGTTCTTGGTCACCTTTCTGACTAGACTAAGATAAATGCAGCAATGTGTATCAATCAATCAATCAATGTTTATTTATATAGCCCTAAATCACAAGTATCTCAAAGGGCTGCACAAGCCACAACGACATCCTCGGTATAGCCCACATAAGGGCAAGGAAAAACTCACCCCAGTGGGACGTCGATGTGAATGACTATGAGAAACCTTGGAGAGGACCGCATATGTGGGTAACCCCCCCCCCCCTCTAGGGAGACCGAATGCAATGGATGTCGAGTATATGTATATGTATGTATGTATATGGGGCGGTATAGCTCGGTTGGTAGAGTGGCTGTGCCAGCAACTTGAGGGTTCCAGGTTCGATCCCCGCTTCCGCCATCCTAGTCACTGCCGTTGTGTCCTTGGGCAAGACACTTTACCCACCTGCTCCCAGTGCCACCCACACTGGTTTAAAGGTAACTTAGATATTGGGTTTCACTATGTAAAAGCGCTTTGAGTCACTAGAGAAAAGCGCTATATAAATAAAAAAATATGTAAAATATATACCGGTGTATATATAATGTACAGAGACATCCTGGATAAATACTAACATCCAACCTGATGGAGCTTGAGAGCTGCTGCAAAGAGGAAAGAGAGAAAGTGCCCAAAGATAGGTGTGCCAATCTTGTATCATCGTATTAAAAAATACTTGAAGTGTAATTGCTGCAAAAGTGCGTCAACAAAGTATTGATCAAATAATCTGAATACCTATGTGGTTTAGATTTTTTTAAATTTTGAATACATTTCTGTATTTCTGTCAAGATGGGGTGCAGAGTGTACAATCATGAAAAATCAAATGTAATTTTTGGCTGCAAAGAAGCAAAGAGTGAATAATTTAAAGGGGTCTGAATACTTCCTGTACCCACATTTCACTGTCATTCAGATTGTCCTATTTCCAGGCATTGCAATTGTACCAAAGTGGCTGAAGTTTCTTGCCACTGAGATGTCCTCTACTTCTGAACGCTCAACTTCTTGTAGCGCGGTGGCAGTGCAGCAGTTTTCTGAGTTACATATATGCAAGTTTAGACGTTTTCCAGTGGTCTCAGTTTTCATCACTTACACCAAACATGCAAGTTAAACACATCTAGTCTTAGGAACACCGTCTATCACTATCTCTTAAAAAAAAAACAAAGCTCCAGGATGTTTACTAAAAACCTCCCAATTCCACAGTTGTGTCGAGCGACCCTGCGCTTGAGTGTCTGCCAGATTTGGAAAGACGCCTTCAGGAGACCAACAACTTGCCAGCTTTCCTGGCTAACGTAAGGAAGCAGTTTATCGCCCAAGCACGCTAAGATGGCATTTTTTTTTTTAAAGGATGAAGCTTTGCTGCAATTGTGTATTGTCAAACAAGTGGAATAAAAAGATTAACGCCACTAATAAATGTATATTTAAAATGCTATTATGGAGCATATTATAAAACATGCTGCTTTTACATAATTCTTCATCAACACAATACAGCAAAAAGGGTTGGATACAATTTTGTACAGATGCATGATTTTAGCAGGAAATGTACTGATTTATAGAAACTTGGTTCCGATAGAACGTACACGCACTGTGAGAATGAGATATTTGTAAGTGTTCTTTCTTAATCCATTTGGGGCGGCATGGCGTAGTGGGTAGAGCAACCGTGCCAGAAACCTGAGGGTTGCAGGTTCGCTCCCCGCCTCTTACCATCCAAAAATCGCTGCCGTTGTGTCCTTGGGCGGGACACTTCACCCTTTGCCCCCGGTGCCACTCACACCGGTGAATTGAATGATGAATGACAGGTGGTGGTCGGAGGGGCCGTTGGCGCAAATTGCAGCCACGCTTCCGTCAGTCTACCCCAGGGCAGCTGTGGCTATGAAAGTAGCTTACCACCACCAGGTGTGAACGAATGATGGGTTCTACATGTAAAGCGACTTTGGGTACTTAGAAAAGCGCTATATAAATCCCAGTTATTATTATTATTATAGTCATGACTATGGATTAAGAAAGAACACTTACAAATATCTCATTCTGACAGTGCTAAGTGTTCTTTCTTAATCCATAGTCATGACTATGGATTAAGAAAGAACACTTACAAATATCTCATTCTCACAGTGCGTGTACGTTCTATCGGAACCAAGTTTCTATAAATCAGTACATTTCCTGCTAAAATCATGCATCTGTACAAAATTGTATCCAACCCTTTTTGCTGTATTGTGTTGATGAAGAATTATGTAAAAGCAGCATGTTTTATAATATGCTCCATAATAGCATTTTAAATATACATTTATTAGTGGCGTTAATCTTTTCAGCTAGTATTTTCCCTTGTGAACTCTTTGGTCTGTTTTAAAGCAGCTAGTGTTTTCATGTGAACTCTTTGGCTTTTTCTTCTTATGTCCGTCTTTTGTTTTGTCTTAAGGGCTCCTGTTTGTCGGTTCACAGAGTTGTTTTGGCCAGCTCATTATCTGTTTAAAAGTAGCAGCTGCATTTCACTGTTTTCGCTCTACATAAGCTGACTCTTTTTGTTTGA
The DNA here is from genome assembly GCF_033978685.3 of Nerophis lumbriciformis. Taxonomy (NCBI): domain Eukaryota; kingdom Metazoa; phylum Chordata; class Actinopteri; order Syngnathiformes; family Syngnathidae; genus Nerophis; species Nerophis lumbriciformis. Next base: position 9,001,737 of record NC_084579.2, on the reverse strand, counting down.
GTTTAGGCCTCGCTTGCTGATGCTATGGTTGCATTGTAAGGGCTGGTCTCCTGAAGCTTCAGTAAAACTTGGCCAATCGCTATTCTGTCTCGGTGGTCCTTTTTACTCGACAGATGTCATCCTAAAGAACTTGGGATTGACCAGTGTTTTATTCTACGAGAGGAAGACTAGTCGCGTGCAACAGTACGTACATAAAATATAATATCTACCGTTTTTGTATTTGGGGTATAAAGTGTACCACTAATACCACATTGAACACATCAAAATAAGTAACTGACCTTTGTCAGATGCTCATAATTATGAATTATGTAACAAAGGTTATTCAGTTACTCAGTAGTTATTAACAATTACTGAGTATGTATTAATTACTGAGTAGAACTTGAACGTGTGATGGATGATATAGAAGAATTGTCCAACTGTTTTGGTGACCATGAACGCATCACTGGCTAACCGACATAACATGTGTTTGTTTTGGTGACTATCTCATTTTGTTAGATTGTATATGTTTGTTGCTGATGTTGTTTTGGAATAGTTACGGTGGACAGTAATCAGGTTTGCTCCATTAAATGATTTTTGATGCCCTGCACCTCTTTAGCTCAGGGCTGAACCGTCCAGTGTGTAACCATTGCTTGCTCCACACAGAGTATGAGACACTTATTGTCACCTCTCTGCCACCTTATGTATCAGACACTTTGCTTTAGTGTCTCTATGGAAGACAACATTAAAACTAGTTGCAATATTGTGAGAAAAAGTTGTCATACCTGACTTTTTAGCAATATTCTGAAAATGTTTTCATTTTATTTTACAAGTAAAATGTATGTCATTTTACTATATAAGTTACATTTAATACGGGGAAAAAAAAAAAAAAAAATATATATATATATATATATATATATATATATATATATAATTTTTTTTTTTTTAATTTTTTTTTAATTATTTTCAGGAAAATAGTTACTAATTTTGTGAGAAAAAGTTATCTTACAAGAATCGTGTAGAAATATTTCAATAAAAAAAAATATATATATATATTTTTTTTTTAAGAAAAAGATATGCCATTTGACATGATTAAAGTCAAATATATTGTGAAAACAAGTTTTTAGGGGAATATTCTGAGCAAAATAAATGAAACAATATAGAAGACAGAAGGTTAGTAATATTGTGAGGGGGAAAATGGTCAGGGTACAAGAATGATGCTTAATTCTACCAGCAGGGGTCACTGGAGTTTGTGCACACGGCCTGTGGCCTTCTTCCACTTTCTACCGCTTCCTTATTGTTCTCAATGTTATATTTAGCATTTCATGTGTTTTAGAAATGTAGTTACGTCCCCTTTCTACCACTTGTCCCCCTCTCGGGCTAGTTTTTTATTTTGTAAGAAAAAATAACTAAATAAAAACATATATATAACACACACTGACAATGATTTACCTGTGGTTATTATTGTTGTTGTCATTTTTCCAAACTAATTAAATCCCAAGTTAGTCCATCCATCCGTTTTCTACCGCTTGTCCCACTCGGGGTCGCGGCGGTGCTGGAGCCTATCTCAGCTGCATTCGAGAGAAAGGCGGGCTACACCCGGGACAAGTGGCCAGCTCATCACAGGACCATCCCAAGTTAGTGTCACTTTTATCCTTTTATGAACTGACTGAACTTTGTATTTGTTTGATTTATTTTGACAGATTCTAGTATTTTAGGTCAGAGTGTCCATTCTTTTGAGGGCTTAAGCCTCCCACAATCACACCACATTCAATGTAATGAACTCCATCCCGCATACTATAACAATACGATACCAAGTGCAATATTTATCACAATATATTTAGTCTTTTCATATTTGTTTATAAAGTCAGGAAATATATCCCTGCACACAGGAGAACTTTAATAATTACCAATGTGTGCACTACTTACTGTCTGATCGATACCCAATGCATGCATTATCATATGTATGAAATGCCTTTTTTAGTTTTTAAAAATGAAGAGCATTTTGTGTTAACTATAATGATATATTTAGAATTTTCAAATACATTTATTGTTTTCATTGCTGTTTAGAACATTTAGAGGCAACAAACAACTGCTTGGAGAACTGCGCTCCCATGCTATCACCATTCAGACCACCATCCAAGAGCCACGACCGCCCCATGTCCACAGGACCCGTCCATTACGTGCATCCTCCTCTGGTCCACCATCAGTGGCCCCTTGCCCTTCTGCTACAAGCCCTTCCCACAGATGGGTGAGTCCCAAACACTCTTCTTCTGCTTTTGTCTTTACGCATTTTTTACTTTTGATTGACTAAAATGAACAATAACTAATCCCACTGGAAAAGTATTTTCTTTACAGTGAAAACCTGTAATGTTGTGTATTGGGCCATAATTGTAACGTAAACATAAAATGTATCGTTCCAAATCGTGATGATTGTCGAAACGTATCAAACAACTCATTTAAATAATGTAGAGTTAGGGGTTTCCAGTACAATGCTTTTAGTTTTCCAGCCTTGAGTATTGGCCGACACCGATATTAATGCGATCCGATATCATCAGGAATCATACATAGGTGTATTGTTTGGCAGTGTGGAATGTTACAATAGGTTTGATCAAGTGAAATGAGTCGGAGAATACAGATAGCTATGAAAGAAACTAACCTGTTTATTATTGAACGGACTTATGCTGTCTTTAAGTCTAAATTATTTTCTCTTATGCCCCCCCCTATGAAGAAGACATTCTCTGTCATGACTAAAAATAGTATAGAACAGGGGTGCCCATTATGTCAATCGCCAGCTACCGGTCGATCGCCGATAGTCCTAAAAATGAGCGATCATCAATTTTCACCATGGCGTCACTAGATCGACATTCGCAGCACCCGAGGATCTTGTGAGATGACACTGGCTGCTGCCAGCTCAGTATTAAGAGCCAAAAGACCGACCGCACAGTTCCTGTCTTCACAATAAAAGTGCGCTAACAAAATAAGAGTCTCAGAAAGCTAGCGCACAAAAGGTTGCAAGCTACGGAGTTTGCCCTCCGTTTATTTCTTGTCAAGTGTTGAAAAAGGAGTATGGAAGTTGGACAAATAAGATGCCAAAATCAAGCACTTCCATGTGGTATTGGACAGAAAAGAGGACCTTTTTTTTTCCTCCACAATGTAACATTGAAAATATGGAAGTTATCAGCGCTACTGTGAATCCTGTCTGTGAATTCACAAACAAGGATGGGGGCGAGGGTCGCCACTTTGTGAACAAATGCGTGAGCAAATTGTCCAACAGTTTAAGAACAATATTTCTCAACGAGCTTTTGCAAGGAATTTAGGGATTTCAACATCTACGGTCCGTAATATCATCAAAAGGTTCAGAGAATCTGGAGAAATCACTGCACGTATAATATTAAGGACCTTTGATCCCTCAGGTGGTACTGCATCAAAAAGGGAGACCCATATGTAAAGGATATCACCACATGGGCTCAGGAACACTTCAGAAAACCCTGTCCGTAAATACAGTTTGTCGCTATATCTGTAAGTGCAAGTTAAAACTCTACTATACAAATCCAAAGCCATTTATCAACAACACCCAGAAACCCTGCCTGCTTCGCTGGGCCCGAGCTCATCTAAGATGGACTGATGCAAAGTGGAAAAGTGTTTTGTGGTCTGACAAGTCCACATTTCAAATTGTTTTTGGAAACTGTGGACGTTGTGTCCTCCGGAACAAAGTGGAAAAGAACCATCCGGATTGTTATAGGCGCAAAGTTCAAAAGCCAGCAAAATAGGAGAAGAAAGAATAAAAGAGAAGAAAGAAAGAACAAAAAAGAGAAGAGAAGAAAGAAGAAGAAAAAATATATTATTAATAATAATAACATTTCAATAATAAAATAAATATTAAGAGAAGATGAAAAGAGGAGGAGAAATAAGAAAATAAAAAAAGAGAAGAAATAAGAAAAAAGTAAAGAGAGAATAAGAGAAGAAAGAATAAGAGGACAAGAAAGAATACAAAAAGAAAAGAGATGAAAATAGGAGAAGAAAGTACAAAAGAGGAGAAGAAAGAATAAAATAATTAAGAAAAGAGAAAAAAGTAGAAAAGATTAATAGAAGAAAATAATTAAGAGAAGAGAAGAAAGAACAAAAGAGGAAAATAAGATAAGAAGAGGAGAAGAAAGAAAGAAGAGAAGAAAAGAGGAGAAGAAAGAATACAAGAGGAGAAGAAAGATGAAAAGAAGAGAAGAAATAATACAATTATAAAAAAAGACCGAATACAGCTGCACCCCCCGCAACCCCAAAAGGGACAAGCGGTAGAAAATGGATGGATGGCTAAAGGAAATAGGAAGAGAAGACAAGAGAAGAAAGATGAAAATAAACAATAAAAGAGGAGAAGGAAGAAGAAAAGAGGAGAAGAAAGACTAAGAAAAGAAAGAATAAAAGAGAAGAGAGAATAAAAAAGAAAAGAAAGAAGAAAAGGAAAATAAAGAATAAAAAAGAAGAGGAAGAATAAAAAAAGAAAAGATAAAATAAAAGAGAAGAAAGAATAAAAAAAGAAAGAATAAAAGAGAAGTAAGATTAAAAAAAGAGAAGAAAGAATAAGAGAAGAAAGAATTAAAAAAAACAAATTAAAAAAAAAGGAAGAATAAGAGGAGAAGAAAGAATAAAAAGGAGAAGAAATAATTAAAGAGGAAAAGGACAAAGACTAATAAGTGTTAAAGACCAGTGGGGGGTCTTGCTTTCCCTCTCATTGGTTGACCTGAGGGTGCCCCCCCCTTCTCTCTCTCTCTCTCTCTCTCTCTCTCTCTCTATATCACTTCTCCTTATAAGGACAGGCTCCGCCTTCAGTGATGGCGTCAGACTTGTGGGGTTTTGGCGTTTAGTCCTGGGGGACCGCAGGGCTGAGACTTCTTTCCTTTCTCCTCATCACTTTATCTCGCTTCCTTGCCCTCCTCTCCCTGGCCCTCCCCCGGCATGGTCTTGAGGGACAGGAAGAGGATTATTGGCGCTTCTTGTCCCTGAGCGTGGTTTGAAGGTGAGAATAAAACCCGGATGGTCTCCAGAGAAGAACCCAGGTGGCTTGCTGGGATGTTTCAGGACCTCCTCCCTCCAGGGGCCCCGGCCGGCCTGAAGGAGGAGCCGGCAGCGGGGCGCTCCTGGATGCACGGCGGCGGCGTGCTGGACGCCAACTCGGCAGCTCACAGGTAAGAAGAACCTGCGGCCCCAAGGGATTGTGGGACATGAAGTCCTGGTGGACGAAAACTTATTTTGGGAAGAAAACCAAACTGGGAATTTGACCCAAACTTAAAAATGATCTTTCAAATATTTCCATGAGATTTTATTGAATTACTTATTAATGTGATTATTATGATGGTGATTATTATTATTTCTATTATGATGATGATTCTTATTATTATTATTTCTGATTATTATTATTATTACTACGGTTATTGTTATTATAAATATAATGATTATTACTATTATTATTATTACTATTATGATTATTACGGTGATTATTATTATTACTATTATTGTTATTATTATTGCTATTATGATGATTATTATTACTATTATGATTAGTATTATTATGATGATGATTATTATCATTACTATTGTTATGATTATTACTATTATGATTATTATTTTATCAACATCTTTACTTCCAACACACGTGACATAAACATTTGATCTTCTTTGAAAACAATGGAGATAAGAGTTTCTTTCAAACTGCAAATATAGTCAACTATTATTATATTATTTGTATTACTATTATGATCATGATGATGATCATTATTATTACTATTATGATGATGATGATTATTATTACTATTATGATGATTATTTTGACATATTTACTTCCAACACACCTGAAATAAATATTTGATCTTCCTTGAAAACATGGAGATAAGAGTTTATTTTAACCTGCAAATATAGACAACTATTATTATTATTATTATTACTATTATGATAAAAATGTTTTTATTATTATTACTATTAGGACTATTATGATGATGATAGTGGTTATTATTACTGTTTTGATAATAATGATGATTATTATTACAATTATGATTATTAATATTGTATATGATGTATTCTCATGAAATTACATTTCAATGAATTGAATATGCAAATCATCTTTTAAACAAGAAATGAATGAATTTGAGAACAAATTTACTCAAACTAATTTCATCTTAAAGATGAATTTATGATTATTATGTCATGTTATTTTATTTGTGTTATTTACCGGTACGCCGCTTGAATGTTTTTTTAGTTGACATGTATCTTGTATTGTCATTGATGCAGTTTTATATTAGTAGCATTCAACTTGTACTTTATTTATAATTGTATTATACTTGTAGTATATTTTGTTCAATTATTATAGTTATACTTTATTTTATCATTGTATTATACTTTATTATATCATTTTATTATAGTTTTAGTTAAATGTATTCAATTATTATAGTTACACTTAATTATATCATTGTATTATACTTGTACATTATTATATCATTTTATTATGTTATTATATCATTTTATTATAGTTATACGTGATTATATAATGTTGTTATACTTTCTTATATCATGTTGTTATACGTTATTATCATTGTATTTTAGTTATACTTGATTCTATATTTGTTGTTTTATATATGAGGTTATTGTATGTTACATCATTTTATTAAAGTTCTAGTATATGATATTCTACCATATTTATTCTTTATTACGGGATTTTAATTACAGTATGTAATTTTATAATTATAGTTTGCATTTGAAAATTGTGTAATTTCAACCAAATATAGGAAAATTATTTAATAAAAAATAATTCACAATATCAACTGTTTAAAAGTGTTCTGTAAATGTATCATATAATGTGTGTGTGTGTATATATACATATGTATATGATATTGTGTGTACATTGTATACATAATGTGTGTGTGTGTGTGTGTGTGTGTGTGTGTGTAGCGGGGCGGCGTTATCGAGAGCTCACTTTGAGAAGCAGCCTCCGTCCAATCTGAGAAAGTCCAACTTCTTCCACTTTGTGTTGGCGCTGTACGACCGCCAAGGACAACCTGTGGAAATTGAACGCACGGCTTATGTGGACTTTGTAGAAAAGGAGAAGGTAGAAAGCAAACACACCTTTACCGCAATTGAAGGAAGCAAACATGCAGGAAAGTGCTGATGTTTGTTTTTTGTTTTGTTTTAGGAACCAACGACAGAAAAAAGCAATAATGGGATTCATTACAAACTCCAACTTCTCTACAGTAGTGGTGAGTTTCATTCGTTCCCCTGCACTGAGTCATTTTACTCTCTAAACGTGTGTGTGTGTGTGTGTGTGTGTGTGTGTGTGTGTGTGTGTGTGTGTGTGTGTGTGTGTGTGTGTGTGTGTGTGTGTGTGTGTGTGTGTGTGTGTGTGTGTGTGTGTGTGTGTGTGTGTGTGTGTGTGTGTGTGAGAGAAGGGGTGAGGACAGAGCAGGACTTGTACATCCGACTCATTGATTCAATGAGTAAACAGGTGAGATATTGATTATTGATCATTTTGATAACATATACACACATAATTAGTCTGCTGACGTATGCAGTAACATATTGTGTCATTTTCCATTCTATTATTTTGTCAGGGTTATGAGGGACAAGTGGTAGAAAATTCATTATTAATCTACTTGTTCATTTACTCTTAATATCTGCTTTCTTTATCTTTTAACATGTTCAATCTACACTTCTTTTAAAATGTAATAATCACTTATTCTTCTGTTGTTTGGATGATTAGTTTAAAACCCAAAACCAGTGAAGTTGGCACATTGTGTAATTCGTAAATAAAAACAGAATACCGTATTTTCCGCACCATAAGGCGCCCTGGGTTATAAGCCGCGCCTTCAATGAACGGCATATTTCAAAACTTTGTCCACCTATAAGCCGCCCCGTGTTGTAAGCCGCATCTAACTGCGCTAAAGGAATGTCAAAAAAACAGTCAGATAGGTCAGTCAAACTTTAATAATATATTAAAAACCAGCGTGATGTGGGCGCGCATGGAGTCGTATATCAACATGGACGGAGCTGCGTGAAAAAAGCCACCCGGCCTCTTCGCGTAAACTTACCTTAACCACTCGCTCATCTTTTCTTCATCCATCCATCCCTTCGAGTTAGCTTTTATGATGACGCTGGCTGGAAAGGTCTCTTTTGGCAAGGTCTTCCTTTTGAATATCACCATGGGTGGAAGTTTCTGGCCATTAGCATGGCAAGCTAGAACCACAGTGAAGGATGACTTCTCATTCCCTGTGGTGCGAATATTCACCGTACGTGCTCCCGTTGTATCCACAGTGCGGTTCACAGGAATATCAAAAGTCAGTGGAACCTCGTCCATGTTGATAATGTTCTCTGGCCGGATCTTTTTTTCAGCTATCTTGTTTTTACAATATGCACGGAAAGTAGCCAGCTTTTCTTGAAAGTCTTTAGGCAGTTGCTGTGAAATAGTAGTCCGTGTGCGGATGGAGATCGTCTTTTCATGAACCGGATCCCTGTCGCTTAGTAGGAGCCATTTTGTGGTCTTTACAGATGTAAACACACAAAGGAAATGAAACGTAATATCCGCGCGCTTCTTCTTCTTCTACGCGGGCGGGTGGTTGCTTACAGTAGAAGAAGAAGCGCTTCCTGTTCTATGGGGGCGGGTGCTTACCTTGGCGGTTGCTTGCGTAGAAGAAGAAGCACTTCCTCTTCTACGGGGAAAAAAGATGGCGGCTGTTTACCGTAGTTGCGAGACCGAAACTTTATGAAAATGAATCTTAATATTAATCCATATATAAAGCGCACCGGGTTATAAGGCGCACTGTCAGCTTTTGAGAAAATTTGTGGTTTTTAGGTGCGCCTTATAGTGCGGAAAATACGGTACACACACATTTATACATATATACACACACATGTATACATATACACACATAATTAGTCTGCTGACGTATGCAGTAACATATTGTGTCATTTTCCATTCTATTATTTTGTCAGGGTTATGAGGGACAAGTGGTAGAAAATTCATTATTAATCTACTTGTTCATTTACTCTTAATATCTGCTTTCTTTATCTTTTAACATGTTCAATCTACACTTCTTTTAAAATGTAATAATCACTTATTCTTCTGTTGTTTGGATGATTAGTTTAAAACCCAAAACCTGTGAAGTTGGCACATTGTGTAATTCGTAAATAAAAACAAAATACAATGATTTGCAAATCCTTTTCAACTTATATTTAATTGAATAGACTGCAAAGACAAGATGTTTAACGTTCGAACTGAGAAACTACATTTTTTTGTAAAATAATCATTAACTTAGAACTTAGTGTGTTAGCACGTGCATGTCAGTGTGTTAACATGTTCTTATTTACATGCATGTCAGTGTGTGTTAGCATGTTTCAAAACATGCACATTATATTGATTGGAGACTAATTAAACAATACAATGCAATGAAGGACTTTACGTGTAAATTATATCATACCACATATGTACATTGTATCATCTTTTACATGTTTCTTTTATCCTATTTGTATGTACATTGTATCCTTGACTCTCTAGATTGCATGTTTATTTTATCCTATTTTTAGGTTTATGACAATACAGTGCAATATGTAATAACCCGTTTACGACAATACAATACGTTTATTGTTTATATTGTACTGTACTGTTTATATTCAACTGTACTACCTACTCAGTGGCCTAGTGGTTAGAGTGTCCGCCCTGAGATCGGTAGGTTGTGAGTTCAAACCCCGGCCGAGTCATACCAAAGACTATAAAAATGGGACCCATTACCTCCCTGCTTGGCACTCAGCATCAAGGGTTGGAATTGGGGGTTAAATCACCAAAATGATTCCCGGGCGCGGCCACCGCTGCTGCCCACTGCTCCCCTCACCTCCCAGGGGGTGATCAAGGGTGATAGGTCAAATGCAGAGGATAATCTCGCCACACCTAGTGTGTGTGTGACAATCATTGGTACTTTAACTTTTAACTTTACTGTTTCATTGTAGTGTACTGTTTTATTGTACTATGTTGTGTCATTTTACTGTACTGTTTATATTGTACCGTACTGCTTCAAGATGTTGTCTCGTTTGTTGTTCTTGTGTTGGAAGAAGTTGTGAGAAAACCGGACAATAAAAACATCTTTCAATCTTCAGCCGATCATCTATGAAGGTCAAGACAAGAACCCAGAGATGTGCCGAGTTCTGCTCACTCATGAGATCATGTGCAGGTAACACACACACACACACGCACACACACACACATATGGTAGATATGTGTTGTGTTGTTGAATGCGTTTAAGATGAAGTCAACAACAACAACAACACTGTTTGTGTTGTCAGTCGCTGCTGTGATAAGAAAAGCTGTGGAAACCGAAACGAGACACCGTCAGATCCTGTTGTCATCGACAGGTATTGCACACACACACACGCAAATACACACGTACACACACAGTACTTTAGTTAAGTTTATTTGACCTCAATTGTACTTTACTTTAGCTAAGTTCTGTTTATTTTGAGTGTAGTTTAATTGAGTTTAGTTGACTTTATTTTACATACTTTACTTTAGTTAGTTTAGTTTATTTTGGTTTAATTTCATTGAGTTGACTTTAGTGTAGTTTGATTTAGTTTGTTCTACTTTCATTTACTTTACTTTACTCTCGTTTAATTTACTTTGCCGCAGTTTACTTAATTTATTTTACTATGATTTTGTTGTTATTTGAAGTGTAGTGTACTATATTTTACCTAATTTACTTTACTCTAGTTTACTTTAGGTAATTTACTCTCGTTTACTTAATTTACTTTAGTTTAGTTTACTTTACTTTAATTTACTTTAAGTGTAGTTTACGTTACTTAAATTTACTCTCGTTTACTTATTTTTACTTTAGTGGACGTTATTCTAGTTTACTTAACTTACTTTAGTTGACTTTACTCTAGTTTACTTGACTTATTTTACTCTAGTTTACTTTACTTAATTTACTTTAACTAAGTGTAGTTTACTTTACTGTAGTTTACTTTACTTCATTTACTTTAGTTGACTTTATCATAGTTTACTAGATTTACTTTAGTTGACTTTACTCTAGTTTACTTTACTTGATTTACTTTAGTTGACTTTACTTGATTTACTTTAGTTGACTTTACTCTAGTTGACTTTACTTGATTTACTTTACTCTAGTTGACTTAATTTACTTGAGTTTACTTTAGTTTACTTTACTCTAGTTTACTTTAATGTACTTTAACTAAGTGTAGTTTACTTTAATTTATTTTACTTTACTTTAATTTACTTTACTCTAGTGTACTTTACTTAATTTACTTTAGTTTACTTTACTCTAGTTTACTTTAATTTACTTTGCCAAAGTTTACTTGATTTACTTTGATTTTGATTACTTTACTTTAACTAAGTGTAGTTAACTTTAATTTACTTCAACTAAGTGTAGTTGACTTTAATTTATTTTACTTTACTCTAGTTTACTTTACTTAATACCTTAGTTGTCTTTACTCTAGTTTACTTTACTTAATTTACTTTAGTTGACTTTACTTGACTTTACTCTAGTTTACTTAACTTAATTTACTTTACTTAATTTACTTTAGTTTACTTAATTTACTATAGTTTACTCTTGTTTACTTTAATTTACTTTAACTGAGTGTAGTTTACTTTACTTTAATTTACTTTACTGTAGTTTACTTTACTTAATTTACTTTAGTTTACTTTACTCTAGTTTACTTCATTTACTTTAGTTTACTCTAGTTTACTTCATTTACTTTAGTTTACTCGAGTTTACTTTACTTTAATGTACTTTAGCTACGTGTAGTTTACTTTAATGTACTTTACTTTACTCTAGTTTACTTTACTTAATTTACTTTAGTTACTTTTGTTTTACTTTGCTTTACTTTACTTTACCTTAGTTTACTTGACTGGACTTAAATTGACCGTACTTTATTTGAGTTTACTTAACTTTATTTAACTTTGTTTAACTTAATTTAACTTTATTTGACTTTATTTAACTTTGTTCAACTTTCTTTAACTTTCTTTAAATGTAATGGACTTTATTTAACTTTATTTGACTTCATTTAACATCATTTGACTTTATTTAACTTTGTTGAACTTTCTTTAACTTTCTTTAAATGTATTGGACTTTATTTAACTTTATTTGACTTCATTTAACATCATTTGACTTTATTTTACTTTGTGTAACGTTGTTCAACATTATTTGACTTTGTGTAACTTTGTTCAACGTTATTTGACTTTGTGTAACTTTGTTCAACGTTATTTGACTTTATTTGACTTGAGTTGAAAGGTGAAGACGAGGTTCTGAGGCTGGAACAGGTTTTCATTGGTCGTGTCAGTGATTTGCCGTCCTTGAAGTCAAGTCCCTTTTGTAAATACCAAGTCAAGTCCCAACTCAAGTTGACGTTCATTGTTCAGGTTTGTGATTGGTCTTCTGCTGCTAACCCCGCCCCCTGTTCATGGACACGCTAATCTCGTGAATAGAACATGCTGACTTGAATAATCGAGTTGTTTGGTACTTATCCCGCATCTTCAGCACTTGCTAGGTTAAGCCAGATCACACAGAAGAGATCCAGGATAACTTCAACTTAATTGGAGCTCCAAACCTCAGGACTAGAGGCACGTTCCTTTTGTTGGAGAAGTTATTGCTTCTTCTTCTCCTCTCTGATTGAATTCCCAACAAACTACTCATCTTTTTGTTGTATGAACAACTTGTAAAGTTTCTACAAAAACACACAAGCCTGTGTGCTGTTGGACGTCACAAATATTACACCACCATGTCTGCTTCCAGGTTCTTCCTCAAGTTCTTCCTCAAGTGTAACCAGAACTGTTTGAAAAATGCTGGGAACCCACGAGACATGAGGAGGTTCCAGGTAACGTTTTTCTCTCACACCGTTTGAAAGGGATGTTCATCTTTTTGATGATGGGAGTGAACTTAGATCTTCTATTTGGCTTCCGCTTCTGTGACATGGACGTCAATGTCCTTCAAGTGAAGGACATGAACGTCCATGTCCTCCAAGTGAAGGACGTGAACGTCTATGTCCTCCAAGTGAAGGACGTGAACGTTTATGTCCTCCAAGTGAAGGACATGAACGTCAAAGTCCTCCAAGTGAAGGACATGAACGTCAAAGTCCTCCAAGTGAAGGACATGAACGTCAAAGTCCTCCAAGTGAAGGACATGAACGTCAAAGTCCTCCAAGTGAAGGACATGAACGTCAAAGTCCTCCAAGTGAAGGACATGAACTTCAAAGTCCTCCAAGTGAAGGACATGAACGTCAAAGTCCTCCAAGTGAAGGACATGAACGTCAAAGTCCTCCAAGTGAAGGACATGAACGTCAAAGTCCTCCAAGTGAAGGACATGAACGTCAAAGTCCTCCAAGTGAAGGACATGAACGTCAAAGTCCTCCAAGTGAAGGACATGAACGTCAAAGTCCTCCAAGTGAAGGACATGAACGTCAAAGTCCTCCAAGTGAAGGACATGAACGTCAAAGTTCTCCAAGTGAAGGACATGAACGTCAAAGTTCTCCAAGTGAAGGACATGAACATCAAAGTCCTCCAAGTGAAGGACATGAACGTCAAAGTCCTCCAAGTGAAGGACATGAACGTCAAAGTCCTCCAAGTGAAGGACATGAACGTCAAAGTCCTCCAAGTGAAGGACATGAACTTCAAAGTCCTCCAAGTGACGGACATGAACGTCCATGTCCTCTAAGTGAAGGCCATGAATGTCAAAGTCCTCCAAGTGAAGGACATGAACGTCCATGTCTTCTAAGTGAAGGACATAAACGTCAAAGTCCTCCAAGTGAAGGACATGAACGTCAAAGTCCTCCAAGTGAAGGACATAAAGGTCAAAGTCCTCCAAGTGAAGGACATGAACGTCAAAGTCCTCCAAGTGACGGACATGAACGTCCATGTCCTCCAAGTGAAGGACATGAACGTCAAAGTCCTCCAAGTGAAGGACATGAACGTCAAAGTCCTCCAAGAGAAGGACATGAACGTCAAAGTCCTCCAAGTGAAGGACATGAACGTCAAAGTCCTCCAAGTGAAGGACATGAACGTCAAAGTCCTCCAAGTGAAGGACATGAACGTCCATGTCCTCCAAGTGAAGGACATGAACGTCAAAGTCCTCCAAGTGAAGGACATGAACGTCAAAGTCCTCCAAGTGAAGGACATGAACTTCAAAGTCCTCCAAGTGACGGACATGAACGTCCATGTCCTCTAAGTGAAGGCCATGAACGTCAAAGTCCTCCAAGTGAAGGACATGAACGTCCATGTCTTCTAAGTGAAGGACATAAACGTCAAAGTCCTCCAAGTGAAGGACATGAACTTCAAAGTCCTCCAAGTGACGGACATGAACGTCCATGTCCTCCAAGTGAAGGACATGAACGTCAAAGTCCTCCAAGTGAAGGACATGAACATCAAAGTCCTCCAAGAGAAGGACATGAACGTCAAAGTCCTCCAAGTGAAGGAGATGAACGTCAAAGTCCTTCAAGTGAAGGACATGAACGTCAAAGTCCTCCAAGTGAAGGACATGAACGTATTTGTCCTCCAAGTGAAGGAGATGAACGTCAAACTCCTTCAAGTGAAGGACATGAACGTCAAAGTCCTCCAAGTGAAGGACATGAACGTATTTGTCCTCCAAGTGAAGGACATGAACGTCAAAGTCCTCCAAGTGAAGGACATGAACGTCAAAGTCCTCCAAGTGAAGGACATGAACGTCAAAGTCCTCCAAGTGAAGGACATGAACGTCAAAGTCCTCCAAGTGAAGGACACGAACGTCAAAGTCCTCCAAGTGAAGGACATGAACTTCAAAGTCCTCCAAGTGACGGACATGAACGTCCATGTCCTCTAAGTGAAGGCCATGAACGTATTTGTCCTCCAAGTGAAGGACATGAACGTCAAAGTCCTCCAAGTGAAGGACATGAACGTCAAAGTCCTCCAAGTGAAGGACATGAACTTCAAAGTCCTCCAAGTGACGGACATGAACGTCCATGTCCTCTAAGTGAAGGCCATGAACGTCAAAGTCCTCCAAGTGAAGGACATGAACGTCCATGTCTTCTAAGTGAAGGACATAAACTTCAAAGTCCTCCAAGTGAAGGACATGAAGGTCCATGTCCTCCAAGTGAAGGACATGAACGTCCATGTCTTCTAAGTGAAGGACATAAACTTCAAAGTCCTCCAAGTGAAGGACATGAAGGTCCATGTCCTCTAAGTGAAGGAGATGAACGTCAAAGTCCTCCAAGTAAAGGACATGAACGTCCATGTCTTCTAAGTGAAGGACATGAACGTCCATGTCCTCTAAGTGAAGGCCATGAACGTCAAAGTCCTCCAAGTGAAGGACATGAACATCAAAGTCCTCCAAGTGAAGGATATGAACGTCCAAGTCCTCCAAGTGAAGGACATGAATGTCAAAGTCCTCCAAGTTAAGGACATGAACGTCAAAGTCCTCCAAGTGAAGGACATGAACGTCAAAGTCCTTCAAGTGAAGGACATGAACGTCAAAGTCCTTCAAGTGAAGGACATGAACGCCAAAGTCCTCCAAGTGAAGGACATGAACGTCAAAGTCCTCCAAGTGAAGGACATGAACGTCAAAGTTCTCCAAGTGAAGGCCATGAACGTCAAAGTCCTCCAAGTGAAGGACATGAACGTCCATGTCCTCCAATTGAAGGACATGAACTTCAAAGTCCTCCAAGTGACAGACATGAACGTCCATGTCCTCTAAGTGAAGGACATAAACATCAAAGTCCTCCAAGTGAAGGACATAAACGTCAAAGTCCTCCAAGTGAAGGACATGAACGTCCATGTCCTCCAAGTGACGGACATGAACGTCAAAGTCCTCCAAGTGAAGGACATGAACGTCAAAGTCCTCCAAGTGAAGGACATGAAGGTCTATGTCCTCCAAGTAAAGGACATGAACGTCAAAGTCCTCCAAGTGAAGGACATGAAGGTCCATGTCCTCCAAGTGAAGGACATGAACGTCAAAGTCCTCCAAGTGAAGACACTTTTCCAGCATGCTCCTCGGGACAAAAGAGCAGAAAAAGTGTAGCAAGTAAGAACAAGTCCAAACACAAAGCTGGCCGAAGGAGAACCAGACGGGCAGCAAAGCAACCAGGAGAGCAAAAACCTGATGAAGGAACAAAGTCACTCCAGCTAGTCCAAGGCAAGAAGGTTGTGTTGGCGTCCACACGTGGCAATCAACAAATAAATGAAGCCACGCCGGCTGACTCAGCCACACTCCGCAAGTGTCAGCGTCTACATAAGGAGCAGAACCATGAAGCAGTGAGGAGAGAGCAGCTGAAGTTCCTCTGTTGTGTGTGAGGGGAACCAGCACAAGACTAGAACATGCTGACGTGACTCACCAACTTGTTTGCTAGTAGGACTTAGCCCACGTCTTCAATCTTTGCTCGCTTAAGCCGAGTAACAAAAAGAGATCCTGGATGAGTTCAACTTCATTCCAAGAACGAACCTCAGGACTGAGTCATCATCCAGAACAACACAAATCCATTTTGCGCCCGCAGGTGGTCGTGTGCACCACCGTCAACGTCGACGGACATGTTCTCGCCGTCTCCGACAACATGTTTGTGCACAACAACTCCAAACATGGCCGCCGAGCTCGACGATTGGACCCATCTGAAGGTAGGAACATTGCCACGTTCAAAACCATCTCCACAGGGGAACCCTGCCATAACTCATCAGTGGTATAAATGACCTCATTACTAAGTAGAACCTAAGCACTCAGTGGAGCCTCATCACTTAGAACCTCATGACATAGTGGAACCTCATTACTCAGTAGAACCTCATGACTCAGTGGAGCCTCATCACTCGGTAGAACCTCATCTCTCAGTAGAACCTCATGACTCAGTGGAACCTCATCACTCAGTAGAACCTCATTAATCAGTGGAACTTCATCACTCAGTAGAACCTCATGACTCAGTGGAGCCTCATCACTCAGTAGAACCTCATGACTCAGGGGAACTTCATCACTCAGTAGAACCTCATCACTCAGTAGAGCCTCATGACTCAGTGGAACCTCATCTCTCAGTAGAACATCATGACTCAGTGGAACCTCATCTCTCAGTAGAACCTCATGACTCAGTGGAACCTCATCTCTCAGTAGAACCTCATCACTCAGTGGAACCTCATCACCCAGTAGAACCTCATGACTCAGGGGAACTTCATCACTCAGTAGAACCTCATGACTTAGTGGAGCCTCATCACTCAGTAGAACCTAAGCACTCAGTGGAACCTCTACACTCAGTGGAACCTCATCACTCAGTAGAACCTCATGACTCAGTGAAGCCTCATCACTCAGTGGAACCTCATCACTCAGTAGGACCTCATCACTCAGTAGAACTCATTACTAGGTGGAACCTCACTACTAAGTAGAAAATAAGCACTCAGTGGAACCTCATCAGTCAGTAGGACCTCATGACTCAGTGGAACCTCATCACTCAGTAGAACCTCATGACTCAGTAGAGCCTCATGACTCAGTGGAACCTCATCTCTCAGTAGAACATCATGACTCAGTGGAACCTCATCTCTCAGTAGAACCTCATGACTCAGTGGAACCTCATCTCTCAGTAGAACCTCATCACTCAGTGGAACCTCATCACCCAGTAGAACCTCATGACTCAGGGAAACTTCATCACTCAGTAGAACCTCATGACTTAGTGTAGCCTCATCACTCAGTAGAACCTAAGCACTCAGTGGAACCTCTACACTCAGTGGAACCTCATCACTCAGTAGAACCTCATCACTCAGTGAAGCCTCATCACTCAGTGGAACCTCATTACTCAGTAGGACCTCATCACTCAGTAGAACTCATTACTAGGTGGAACCTCACTACTAAATAGAAAATAAGCACTCAGTGGAACCTCATCAGTCAGTAGGACCTCATGACTCTGTGGAACCTCATCACTCAGTAGGACCTCATGAGTCTGTGGAACCTCATCACTCAGTAGGACCTCATGTCTCAGTGGAACCTCATTGCCAAGTAGAACCTAAGCACTCATTGGAACCTCATCACTCAGTAGGACCTCATGACTCAGTGGAACCTCATTACTCAGGGAAACTTCATCACTCAGTAGAACCTCATGACTTAGTGTAGCCTCATCACTCAGTAGAACCTAAACACTCAGTGGAACCTCTACACTCAGTGGAACCTCATCACTCAGTAGAACCTCATCACTCAGTGAAGCCTCATCACTCAGTGGAACCTCATTACTCAGTAGGACCTCATCACTCAGTAGAACTCATTACTAGGTGGAACCTCACTACTAAATAGAAAATAAGCACTCAGTGGAACCTCATCAGTCAGTAGGACCTCATCTCTCAGTAGAACCTCATCACTCAGTGGAACCTCATCACCCAGTAGAACCTCATGACTCAGGGAAACTTCATCACTCAGTAGAACCTCATGACTTAGTGTAGCCTCATCACTCAGTAGAACCTAAGCACTCAGTGGAACCTCTACACTCAGTGGAACCTCATCACTCAGTAGAACCTCATCACTCAGTGAAGCCTCATCACTCAGTGGAACCTCATTACTCAGTAGGACCTCATCACTCAGTAGAACTCATTACTAGGTGGAACCTCACTACTAAATAGAAAATAAGCACTCAGTGGAACCTCATCAGTCAGTAGGACCTCATGACTCTGTGGAACCTCATCACTCAGTAGGACCTCATGAGTCTGTGGAACCTCATCACTCAGTAGGACCTCATGTCTCAGTGGAACCTCATTGCCAAGTAGAACCTAAGCACTCATTGGAACCTCATCACTCAGTAGGACCTCATGACTCCGTGGAACCTCATTACTCAGTAGGACCTCATGACTCAGTGGAACCTCATCAATCAGTAGGACTTCATGACACAGTGGAACCTATGCACTCAGTTGAACCTCACCAATCAGTAGGACCACAAGCGTCTGTGTGCGCAGCAGAAAGAAAGAAGACACTTGAATGACAAGAGAAGTTGTTTGATTAACGTCCAAGTTTGTGGTCCAGCAGCAGCAAGTCCTTGCATCAAAGCCATCAGTCCCAGTGAGGGATGGACCACAGGCGGAGCAACACTCATCCTCATTGGAGATCACTTCTTTGATGGCCTTCAGGTGCTCTTTGGGAGTATGTTGGTGTGGAGCGAGGTAAGCACACTTATACACTATCAACATGTTGTATGAAGTATGCACTCCATCTGACTTTGTGTGAAGTATGGACTCATCTGACTTTGTATGAAGTATGCACTCCATCTGACATTGTATGAAGTATGCACTCCAACTGGCATTGTATGAAGTATGCACTCCATCTCACTTTGTATAAAGTATGCACTCCATCTCACTTTGTATGAAGTATGCACTCCATCTGACTTTGTATGAAGTATGCACTCCATCTGACATTGTATGAAGTATGCACTCTATCTGACTTTGTATGAAGTATGCACTCTATCTGACTTTGTATGAAGTATGCACTCCATCTGACATTGTATGAAGTATGCACTGTATCTGACTTTGTATGAAGTATGCACTCCATCTGACATTGTATGAAGTATGCACTCCATCTGGTGATGTATGAAGTATGCATTTCAACTGACTTTGTATGAAGTATGTACTCCATCTGACTTTGTGTGAAGTATGCACTCCATCTGACTTTGTGTGAAGTATGCACTCCATCTGACTTTGTGTGAAGTCACTCCACCTGACTTTTTATGAAGTATGCAATCCATCTGGTTTTATATGCATTCCATCCGTCCAGATCATCACACACATATATGAACATGTTATATGAAGTATGCGCTCCATGTCCAGATGATCACGCACACATATTATGTTGTATGAAGTATGCACTCCATGTCCAGATAATCACACACATATATGAACATGTATGAAGTATGCACTCCATGTCCAGCTCATCACCCCCCACGCCATCCGTGTGCAAACTCCGCCCCGTCACATCCCAGGTGTGGTGGAGGTGACGCTGTCCTACAAGTCCAAACACTTTTGCAAGGGGACACCTGGACGCTTCATCTACACAGGTAACTGCCCAAAGTGGCAAGATGTCATCCAGGAAGTCTTTTATTTTGTACAACTTCCTCTTCATCAGCACTGAATGAGCCCACCATTGACTATGGCTTCCAGAGGTTACAGAAGGTCATTCCTCGTCACCCTGGAGACCCAGAGAGGCTGCCTAAGGTAACACAAACTCATGTCCACACACACACACACACACACACACACACAAACTAAATGCTAAGCTGATGATTATCACGACTTTGAGCAGCCAAGCAGAACACTCGATGATAAAGAAACAATTGTCACTTTATTTTCTATTTGACATCATTTGCTCTGTCTGTCTGTCTGTCTGTGTGTGTGTGTGTGTGTGTGTGTGTGTGTGTGTGTGTGTGTGTGTGTGTGTGTGTGTGTGTGTGTGTGTGTGTGTGTGTGTGTGTGTGTGTGTGTGTGTGTGTGTGTGTGTGTGTGTGTGTGTGTGTGTGTGTGTGTGTGTGTGTGTGTGTGTGTGTGTGTGTGTGTGTGTGTGTGTGTGTGTGTGTGTGTGTGTGTGTGTGTGAAGACTTGCATTCCAGACTGGTCCAACATGTAGATCAAATATTATGCTAGGAATTCCACTTGCTTTTTTATTGACATCTCCAACCCCCCACACACACACATATACACACACACACACAGGTTCCACAAACCAGCACTTGAATGTGTGTGTTTGTGTGTGTGTGTATGTCTGCTGATGCTGTCACTTCCTGCTTCACAGGAAGTGCTCCTGAAGCGAGCCGCTGACATGGTGGAAACGTTGTACGGGATGCCTCATAGCAACCAGGTGACCTTCATGTGCACATTAGTGTGTGTGTGTGTGTGTGTGTGTGTGTGTGTGTGTGTGTGTGTGTGTGTGTGTGTGTGTGTGTGTGTGTCGTTACTGTGTATGTGTTGGGTGGGTGTGTATCATTACTCTGTGTGTATCGTTACGCTGTGTGTGTGTGTGTGTGTGTGTGTATCGTTATTATGTGTGTGGTGTGTGTGTGTATCGTTATTTTGTGTGTGGTGTGTGTGTGTATCGTTATTATGTGTGTGTGTGTGTATCGTTATTATGTGTGGGGTGTGTGTGTGTATCGTTACTGTGTGTGGTGATTGTGTGTATCATTACTGTTTATTGTCTTGTGTACATTTTCAATCCACAACACAAATTAGATTAAAAAAAATTTCAACGAACCACTTAATCAGCCCAATCACACATTACCTAGTTTGTGTGTGTGTGTGTGTGTGTGTGTGTGTGTGTGTGTGTGTGTGTGTCGTTACTGTGTATGTGGTGGGTGAGTGTGTGTATCGTTACTGTATATGTGGTGTGTATTGTTACTCTGTGTGTATTGTTAATCTGTGTGTTGTGTGTTTGTATCGTTACTCTGTGTGTGGTGTGTGTATCGTTACTGTGTGTGTGGTGTGTGTGTATCGTTATTGTGTGTGGGGTGTGTGTGTATCGTTATTGTGTGTGGGGTGTGTGTGTGTGTATCGTTACTGTGTGTGGTGATTGTGTGTATCATTACTGTTTTTTGTCTTGTGTACATTTTCTATCCACAACACAAATTAGAAGACGACAACTTTTTTTTTTCAACGCACCACTTAATCAGCCCGAACACACACTAGGTTGTGTGTGTGTGTGTGTGTGTGTGTGTGTGCGTGTGTGTGTGTGTGTGTGTGTGTGTGCGTGTGTGGGCTTAAAAGTCACCTTAACCAGAGAACAGTGTGAAAAAGTAACATGAAATCATAAATGTGACATGCTAACAAAAGTGACATGCTAACGAAAGTGACATGCTAACAAAAGTGACATGCTAACAAAAGTAACATGCTAACAAGTGTGACATGCTAACAGAAGTGACATGCTAACAAAGTGACATGCTAACAAAGTGAAATGCTAACAGAAGTGACATGCTAACAAAAGTGACATGCTAACGAAAGTGACATGTTAACGGAAGTGACATGCTAAGAAATGTGACAAGCTAAAAAAAAGTAACATGCTAACATAAGTAACATGCTAAGAAATGTGACATGCTAACAAAGTGAAATGCTAACAGAAGTGACATGCTAACATAAGTAACATGCTAACAAAAGTGACATGCTAAGAAATGTGACATGCTAACAAAGTGAAATGCTAACAGAAGTGACATACTAACAAAGTGACATGCTAACGAAAGTGACGTGCTAACGAAAGTGACGTGCTAACGAAAGTGACGTGCTGGCGAAAGTGAGATGCTAACAAAAGGGACATGCTAGCGAAAGGGACATGCT
Organism: Nerophis lumbriciformis; assembly: GCF_033978685.3. Classification (NCBI taxonomy): domain Eukaryota; kingdom Metazoa; phylum Chordata; class Actinopteri; order Syngnathiformes; family Syngnathidae; genus Nerophis; species Nerophis lumbriciformis. The sequence continues at coordinate 8,979,494 of NC_084579.2, read as the reverse complement.
AACAAATGTGACATACTAAAAAAAGTAACATGCTAACAAGTGTGACATGCTAACAAAAGTGAAATGCTAACAAATGTGACATGTTAACAGAAGTAAAATGCTAAGAAATGTGACATGCTAACAAAAGTGAAATGCTAACGAAAGTGACATGTTAACGAAAGTGACAAGCTAAAAAAAAGTAACATGCTAACATAAGTAACATGCTAAGAAATGTGACATGCTAACAAAGTGAAATGCTAACAGAAGTGACATGCTAACATAAGTAACATGCTAACTAAAGTGACATGCTAAGAAATGTGACATGCTAACAAAGTGAAATGCTAACAGAAGTGACATACTAACAAAGTGACATGCTAACGAAAGTGACGTGCTAACGAAAGTGACGTGCTAACGAAAGTGACGTGCTGGCGAAAGTGAGATGCTAACAAAAGGGACATGCTAGCGAAAGGGACATGCTAACAAATGTGACATACTAAAAAAAGTAACATGCTAACAAGTGTGACATGCTAACAAAAGTGAAATGCTAACAAATGTGACATGTTAACAGAAGTAAAATGCTAAGAAATGTGACATGCTAACAAAAGTGAAATGCTAACGAAAGTGACATGTTAACGAAAGTGACGAGCTAAAAAAAAGTAACATGCTAACATAAGTAACATGCTAAGAAATGTGACATGCTAACAAAGTGAAATGCTAACAGAAGTGACATGCTAACATAAGTAACATGCTAACAAAATTGACATGCTAAGAAATGTGACATGCTATGCTAACAAAGTGAAATGCTAACAGAAGTGACATACTAACAGAGTGACATGCTAACGAAAGTGACGTGCTAACGAAAGTGACGTGCTAACGAAAGTGAGATGCTAACAAAAGGGACATGCTAGCGAAAGGGACATGCTAACAAATGTGACATACTAAAAAAGTAACATGCTAACAAGTGTGACATGCTAACAAAAGTGAAATGCTAACAAATGTGACATGCTAACAGAAGTAAAATGCTAAGAAATGTGACATGCTAACAGAAGTGAAATGCTAAGAAATGTGACATGCTAACAGAAGTGAAATGCTAAGAAATGTGACATGCTAACAAAAGTGAAATGCTAACAAAATAAGCACAAATATATCAAAATGCAACATTTTTGAAGGAGATCATCCTGAAGCAAGCGACAGACATTGCCGAGGCACTCTACAGCGTTCCTCGGAACCACAACCAGATCCCGTCGCTTGGAAACTCAGGTTCGCACGGCATGATGGGAGTTAACTCCTTCATTGGCCAGCTGGCAATCAGCGTCTCTGACACAAGCCCAGGTCCTGAAAGCTTGTCATCACAAGAAGGATGTTTCATGACAATGTGGTTTTCCTGCAGTCGGGTACAGTCGCAACACCAGCAGTGTGTCACCCAGAGGATACGCCCCCAGCTCCACCTCCCAGCCCAGTAACTATGGCAACAACAACAGCTACGGCAACGCTTCCATGGCAAACCTCGGCGTGACGTCTTCGCCAAACTTCCTCAACGCATCGTCTGCCAGCTCACCCTACGGCAGTAAGTATAATCACGCTCAGGTGTGAGAGTGGATGTGAGTTTGACCAGAACCAACCTTAGTCTTACTTTGAAATTATTCTACTTAGACTTAAGCCCCCAACCCTAGACTTACTTTAAACCTTTTCTACTTCGGTCTTTGGTCCCAAACTTAGTCTTACTTTAAACCTTTTCTACTTCGGTCTTTGGTCCCAAACTTAGTCTTACCTTAAACTTTGTCCACTAAGGCCTAAGGTTCCAACCTTAGTCTTACTTTATAACTGTTTTATTTAGATCTTAGGTCCCAACCCGAGTCTTGCTTTAAACCTTTTCTACTTAGGTCTTAGGTCCCAAACTTAGTCTTACCTTAAACTTTGTCCACTAAGACCTAAGGTTCCAACTCTAGTCTTACTTTACAACTATTCTATTTAGATCTTAGGTCCCAACCCGAGTCTTGCTTTAAAACTAATCTACTTAGACCTCAGGTTCTAACCCTAGTCTTACTTTAAACCTTTTCTACTTAGGTCTTAGGTCCCAACCTTAGTCTTATTTTAAACTTTGTCCAATAAGACCTAGGGTTCCAACCCTAGGCTTACTTTATAACTATTCCATTTAGATCTGAGGTCCAAACCGGAGTCTTACTTTAAAACTAATCTACTTCGACCTCAGGTTCTAACTATAGTCTTACTTTAAACCGCTCCTACTTAGACCTTAGGTTCTAACCCTAGTCTTACTTTAAACCTTTTCTACTTAGGTCTTAGGTCCCAACCATAGTCTTATTTTAAACTTTGTCCACTAAGACCTAAGGTTACAACCCTAGTCTTACTTTAAAACTATTCTACTTAGACCTTAAGTTCCAACCTTAGTCTTACTTTAAGATTATTCTACTTCGACTTTAAGTGCCAACCTTAGTCTTACTTTAAAATGATTCTACTTAGACCTTAAGTTCCAACCCTAGTCTTACTTTAAATATTTTCTTCTTAGGTCCCAACTTTAGTCGAACTTTAAACTTTGTCCACTAAGACCTAAGGTTCCAACTCTAGTTTTACTTTATAACTATTCTATTTATAATAATAATAATAATAATGGATTAGATTTATATAGCGTTTGATCTTAGGTCCCAAACCGAGTCTTGCTTTAAACCTAATCTACTTAGACCTCAGGTTCTAACCCTAGTCTTACTTTAAACCTTTTCTACTTAGGTGTTAGGTCCCAACCTTAGTCTTATTTTAAACTTTGTCCAAAAAGACCTAAGGTTCCGACCCTAGCCTTACTTTATAACTATTCTATTTAGATCTGAGGTCCCAACCCAAGTCTTGCTTTAAAACTAATCTACTTCGACCTCAAGTTCTAACTATAGTCTTACTTTAAACCGCTCCTACTTAGACCTCAGGTTCTAACCCTAGTCTTACTTTAAACCTTTTCTACTTAGGTCTTAGGTCCCAACCATAGTCTTATTTTAAACTTTGTCCACTAAGACCTAAGGTTACAACCCTAGTCTTACTTTAAAACTATTCTACTTAGACCTTAAGTTCCAACCTTAGTCTTATTTTAAGATTATTCTACTTCGACTTTAAGTGCCAACCTTAGTCTTACTTTAAAATTATTCTACTTAGACCTTAAGTTCCAACCCTAGTCTTACTTCAAACCTTTTCTTCTTAGGTCCCAACTTTAGTCGAACTTTAAACTTTGTCCACTAAGACCTAAGGTTCCAACCCTAGTTTTACTTTATAACTATTCTATTTATAATAATAATAATAATAATGGATTAGATTTATATAGCATTTGATCTTAGGTCCCAAACCGAGTCTTGCTTTAAAACTAATCTACTTAGACCTCAGGTTGTAACCCTAGTCTTACTTTAAACCTTTTCTACTTAGGTCCTAGGTCCCAACCTTAGTCTTACTTTAAACTTTGTCCACTAAAACCTAAGGTTCCAACCCTAGTCTTACTTTAAACCTTTTCTACTTAGGTCCTAGGTCCCAACCTTAGTCTTACTTTAAACTTTGTCCACTAAGACCTAAGATTCCAACCCTAGTCTTACTTTAAACCGCTCCTACTTAGACCTCAGGTCCTAACTCTAGTCTTATTTTAAACCTTTTCTTTTAGCACGTAACGAATGAACAACCTCCACTAACTTTGATTCAAGCACAAGAAGTTCATGTTTAAAAAAGTGTTTCAACTTTATTGTTGGCTTCATTTCAATGTTGTGGTGTCTAATGATGATGTTGTCAAAGTAAAAGTTCTTTCCTGTCTCAGTTGTTGCGTCCAGTCCCACAATGGCGGGGTCCAACTGTAGCTCCTCCCACAGCACCTTTCCTTTCTCTACCGCCGTGAAACAGAAGAGCGCCTTTGCTCCCGTGGTCAGACCCGCAACACCCCCTCCCCCTCCTCGAACCTGCTCCACAAACAGTGGTCTGCAAGGTGATCCCCCACACACACACACACACACGACCATATATACAGTAAACATACCATACTTGCCAACCCTCCCGGATTCTCCGAGAGACTCCCGAAATTCAGCGCCTCTCCCGAAAACCTCCCGGGACATATTTTCTCCCGAAATTCAGGCTGACCTGAATGACGTGTCGACAGCCTGTTTTAACGTCCGCTTTCTCACAATATAAACAGCGTGCCTGCCCAATCATGTTATAACTGTAGAATGATCAAGGGTGAGTTCTTGGTTTCTTATGTGGGTTTATTGTTAGGCAGTTTCATTAACGTCCTCCCAGCGCGATAACACACAACAACAGCAGTCACGTTTTCGTCTACCGTAAAGCAGTTCGTCTGCTGCAAACAGCAATGTTGTGACACTCTTAAACAGGACAATACTGCCATCTACTGTACATGCATATGTGACAATAACATCTAGGGCTTTTAGAGAGTGCAGTGCACAACTGCGCACACAACAAGGAGACGAAGCAGAATGCATCATCAGAGAGGGTGTTCAGCATGGTTAGAAAAATAGTGACAGAGAATAGAACAAGGATGGACAATTCAACCCTTAACTCAACAATGAGTAGATGAGTGTTATGTGTAAATAAATGAACACTGAAATTCAAGTATTTCTCTTATTTATATATATATATATATATATATATATGTATGTGTGGGGAAAAAAAATCACAAGACTATTTCATCTCTACAGGCCTGTTTCATGAGGGGGGTACCCTCAATCGTCAGGAGATTTTAATGGGAGCATTCGCATACCATGGTTTATATAGGGCACAGAGTGGGTGGGTACAGGCTGGCCTAGGGGCGTGGTGATTGGTTCATGTGTTACCTAGGAGGTGTTTCCGTCTATGGCGGCATGTTGTTACAATTTCGCTGCGCTTGTTGAGGGATGACAGGTCTGGACGGTAGATAATAAACAGTTTCTCTTTCGAGCATAGGTTGCATCTTTTATTACCATTATTGTAAGGTGTGCTGGATGCAAGAATTTGCCATGTTATTGAATATTCAACATTATTGTCTTTGAGGTCCCAAATGTGTTTGCTGAGTTCTGTGGTATTTCGCAGGTTTTTGTTCCTGAAAGAAGCCTTGTGGTTGTTCCATCTGGTTTTGAATTCACCCTCGGTTAATCCTACATATGTGTCGGATGTGTTAATGTCCTTGCGTATTACCTTAGATTGGTAGACAACTGATGTTTGTAAGCATCCCCCGTTGAGGGGGCAATCAGGTTTCTTTCGACAGTTACATGCTTTGTTGGTTTTGGAGTCGTTCTGACTGGGGGTCGACGGCTCATTTGCAATTGTTTTGTTGTGGTTTGAGATGATTTGTCGTATATTGTTCATGCAGCTGTAGCTCAATTTGATGTTGTTCTTGTTGAATACTTTTCTTAGGTTATAGTGGTAATAAAAGATGCAACCTATGCTTGAAAGAGAAACTGTTTATTATCTACCGTCCAGACCTGTCATCCCTCAACAAGCGCAGCGAAATTGTAACAACATGCCGCCACAGACGGAAACACCTCCTAGGTAACACATGAACCAATCACCACGCCCCTAGGCCAGCCTGTACCCACCCACTCTGTGCCCTATATAAACCATGGTATGCGAATGCTCCCATTGAAATCTCCTGACGATTGAGGGTACCCCCCTCATGAAACAGGCCTGTAGAGATGAAATAGTCTTGTGATTTTTTTTCCCCACACATACATATATTGCGCTCTACTACGGTATCGAGCACTATTTTTTGGATAACCTTATTAAGACATATATATATATATATATATATATATATATATATATATGAAATACTATAATACTATATAATAATATAATTCTAGCTGTAAATATACTCCTCCCCTCTTAACCACGCCCCCAACCACGCCCCTCCGACCCCACCTCCCGAAATCGTAGGTCTCAAGGTTGGCAAGTATGAAACGTACATGACCGTATATAAAAACCCCAAAACCAGTGAAGTTGGCACATTGTGTAAATGGTAAATAAAAACAGAATACAATGATTTGCAAATGCTTTTCAACCTATATTCAATTGAATAGACTGCAAAGACAAGCTACTTAACATTCGAACTGGAAAACTTTGCTATTTTTTGCAAATATTAGCTCATTTGGAATTTGATGCCTGCAACATGTTTCAAAAAAGCTGGCACAAGTGGCAAAAAAGACTGAGAAAGTTGAGGAATGCTCGTCAAACACATATTTGGAACTTCCCGCAGATGAACAGGCTAATTGGGAACAGGTGGATGCCATGATTGGGTATAAAAGCAGCTTCCATGAAATGCTCAGTCATTCACAAACAAGGATGGGGCAAGGGTCACCACTTTGTGAACAAATGCTTGAGCAAATTGTCCCAACAGTTTAAGAACAACATTTCTCGACCAGCTATTGCAAGGAATTTAGGGATTTCACCATCTACGGTCCGTAATATCAAAAAGTTCAGAGAATCTGGAGAAATCACTGCATGTAAGTGATGATATTACAGACCTTGGATCCCTCAGGCAGTACTGCATCAAAACACGACACCAGTGTGTTAAGGATATCACCACATGGGATCAGGAACACTTCAGAAAACCACTGTCAGTAACTACAGTTCATCGCTAAATCTGTAAGTGCAAGTTAAAACTCTACTACGAGCTTGTATGCGAGGTAGAGAAGTTCCTGCTAGATCTAGTCGGCCTCACTTCAACCCACAGCAAGGGCTCTGGAACCAGTGTTCTCGAGAGGGGCTGGACTCTCGTCCACCCTAGAATTGCCAGCAGTGAGAGGCGACGGGCAGGGGTGGCTATACTTGTTGCCCCGCGGATCAGAGCCTGTATGTTGGGGTTTAACCCGGTAGAAAAGAGTGTAGCTTCCCTCCACCTTTGAGTTGGGGGACAGGTCCTGACTGTTTTTTGTGCTTACACACCAAATGGCAGTTCAGAGAACCCTTCCTTTTTTGGAGTTCCGAGAGGGAGTACTGGAGAGTGCTCTGTCTGGTGACGTCCTTGTTCTACTGGGGGCTTCAACGCTCACGTTGGCAACAACAGTGAGACCTAGAGAGGCGTGATTGGGAGCCTTCCACTTCTCAGCCTTCCTGTTAAGTTCTATTCAGGTGTACTGGAGAGGAGGGTGCGCCGAATAGTCCAACTTCGGATTCTGAAGGAGCAGTGTGGTTTTCGTCCTGGTCGTGGAATTGTGGACCAGCTCTATGCTCTTGGCAGGGTCCTTGAGGGTTCCCCAACCAGTCTACATGTGTTTTGCGGACTTGGAGAAGGCGTTCGACCGTGTCCCTTGGGAAGTCCTGTGGAGAATGCTCAGAGATTTTGGGGTATCGGGCCGCTGTATGATCAGTGTCAAGAGTTTTGGTCCACAGTAAGTCAGACCCCTTTCCTGTAAGGGTTGGACTCCCCCCGGGTAACCCTTTGTCACAGGTTCTGTTTACAACTTTTATGGAGAGAATTTCTAGGCGCAGTCAGGACATTGATGGGATCCGGTTTGGTGACTGCAGGATTAGGTCTCTGCTTTTTGCGGATGATGTGGTCCTGATGGCTTCATCTGATCATGATCTTCAGCTCTCAGTGTGAAGCAACTGGGATGAAAATCAGCACTTCCAAGTCCAAGTCCATGGCTCTCGCCCAAAAAAGGGTGGAGCCTCATTTCCGGGTTGGAGAGGAGACCCTGTCCCAAGTGGAGAAGTTTAAGTACCTCTGGGTCTTGTTCACGGGTGAGGACAGAACGTATCGATGTAGCGACTGCAGTGATGCGGACCTGCATTGGTCCGTCGTGGTGAAGAAGGAGCTAAGCCGAAAGGCAAAGTGGTCAATTTACCTGTCGATCTACTTCCCCATCCTCACCTATGGTCATGATCTTTGGGTTATGACCAAAAGGACAAGATCACGGGTACTAGCGGCCAAAATGAGTTTCCTCCGTCAGGTGGCGGGGCTCTCCCTTAGAGATAGGATGAGAAGCTCTGTCATTCGGGAGGAGCTCAAAGTAAAGCCACTGCTCCTCCACATCGAGAGGAGCCAGATGAGGTGTTTTGGGCATTTGGGGCTCGTCTGACCGGTAGAATACCACGGAGAAACCCAGGACACGTTGGAAAGATTGTCTCCCAGCTTGCCTGGGAACCCCTCGGGATCCCCCGGCTCAAAGCTGGTTGAAGTAGTTGGGGAGAGGGAAGTCTGGGCTTCCGTGCTTAGGTGTGTTGCTTCTCGGGTGTAAAAACCTGTTCATTGTGTCAACATTTTCTTACTGTTGTGCGACTATGGACAGGTGTGTTGCTTCTTGAGTAAAGACCTGTTCATTGTGTCAATATTTTCTTACTGTTGTGCGACAATGGACAGGTGTGTTGCTTTTTGAGTAAAGACCTGTTCATTGTGTCAATATTTTCTTACTGTTGTGTGACAATGGACAGGTGTGTTGCTTTTTGAGTAAAGACCTGTTCATTGTGTCAACATTTTCTTGTTGTTGTGTGACAATGGGCAGGTGTGTTGCTTCTTGAGTAAAGACCTGTTCATCGTGTCAACATTTTCGTGTTGTTGTGCGACTATGGACAGGTGTGTTGCTTTTTGAGTAAAGACCTGTTCATTGTGTCAATATTTTCTTACTGTTGTGTGACAATGGACAGGTGTGTTGCTTTTTGAGTAAAGACCTGTTCATTGTGTCAATATTTTCTACTGTTGTGTGACATTGGACAGGTGTGTTGCTTCTTGAGTAAAGACCTGTTCATCGTGTCAACATTTTCTTGCTGTTGTGCGACTATTGACAGGTGTGTTGCTTCTTGAGTAAAGACCTGTTCATCGTGTCAACATTTTCTTGTTGTTGTGCGACAATGGACAGGTGTGTTGCTTTTTGAGTAAAGACCTGTTCATTGTGTCAATATTTTCTTACTGTTGTGTGACAATGGACAGGTGTGTTGCTTCTTGAGTAAAGACCTGTTCATCGTGTCAACATGTTCTTACTGTTGTGCGACTATGGACAGGTGTGTTGCTTTTTGAGTAAAGACCTGTTCATTGTGTCAATATTTTCTTACTGTTGTGTGACAATGGACAGGTGTGTTGCTTTTTGAGTAAAGACCTGTTCATTATGTCAATATTTTCTACTGTTGTGTGACATTGGACAGGTGTGTTGCTTCTTGAGTAAAGACCTGTTCATCGTGTCAACATTTTCTTACTGTTGTGTGACTATGGACAGGTGTGTTGCTTCTTGAGTAAAGACCTGTTCATCGTGTCAACATTTTCTTGTTGTTGTGCGACAATGGACAGGTGTGTTGCTTTTTGAGTAAAGACCTGTTCATTGTGTCAATATTTTCTTACTGTTGTGCGACTATGGACAGGTGTGTTGCTTTTTGAGTAAAGACCTGTTCATTGTGTCAATATTTTCTTATTGTTGTGTGACAATGGACAGGTGTGTTGCTTTTTGAGTAAATACCTGTTCATTGTGTCAACATTTTCTTACTGTTGTGCGACTATGGACAGGTGTGTTGCTTCTTGAGTAAAGACCTGTTCATTGTGTCAACATTTTCTTACTGTTGTGCGACTATGGACAGGTGTGTTGCTTCTTGAGTAAAGACCTGTTCATTGTGTCAACATTTTCTTACTGTTGTGCGACTATGGACAGGTGTGTTGCTTTTTGAGTAAAGACCTGTTCATTGTGTCAATATTTTCTTACTGTTGTGTGACAATGGACAGGTGTGTTGCTTTTTGAGTAAATACCTGTTCATCGTGTCAACATTTTCTTACTGTTGTGCGACTATGGACAGGTGTGTTGCTTCTTGAGTAAAGACCTGTTCATTGCATCAACATGTTCTTACTGTTTTGTGACTATGGACAGGTGTGTTGCTTCTTGAGTAAAGACCTGTTCATTGTGTCAATATTTTCTTACTGTTGTGTGACAATGGACAGGTGTGTTGCTTCTTGAGTAAAGACCTGTTCATTGTGTCAATATTTTCTTACTGTTGTGTGACAATGGACAGGTGTGTTGCTTTTTGAGTAAAGACCTGTTCATTGTGTCAACATTTTCTTACTGTTGTGCGACTATGGACAGGTGTGTTGCTTTTTGAGTAAATACCTGTTCATCGTGTCAACATTTTCTTACTGTTGTGCGACTATGGACAGGTGTGTTGCTTCTTGAGTAAAGACCTGTTCATTGCATCAACATGTTCTTACTGTTTTGTGACTATGGACAGGTGTGTTGCTTTTTGAGTAAATACCTGTTCATCGTGTCAACATTTTCTTACTGTTGTGCGACTATGGACAGGTGTGTTGCTTCTTGAGTAAAGACCTGTTCATTGCATCAACATGTTCTTACTGTTTTGTGACTATGGACAGGTGTGTTGCTTCTTGAGTAAAGACCTGTTCATTGTGTCAATATTTTCTTACTGTTGTGTGACAATGGACAGGTGTGTTGCTTCTTGAGTAAAGACCTGTTCATTGTGTCAATATTTTCTTACTGTTGTGTGACAATGGACAGGTGTGTTGCTTTTTGAGTAAAGACCTGTTCATTGTGTCAACATGTTCCTACTGTTGTGCGACTATGGACAGGTGTGTTGCTTTTTGAGTAAAGACCTGTTCATTGTGTCAATATTTTCTTACTGTTGTGTGACAATGGACAGGTGTGTTGCTTTTTGAGTAAAGACCTGTTCATTATGTCAACATTTTCTTACTGTTGTGCAACTATGGACAGGTGTGTTGCTTTTTGAGTAAAGACCTGTTCATTGTGTCAACATTTTCTTACTGTTGTGTGACAATGGACAGGTGTGTTGCTTTTTGAGTAAAGACCTGTTCATCGTGTCAACATTTTCTTGTTGTTGTGTGACCATAGACAGGTGTGTTGCTTCTTGAGTAAAGACCTGTTCATTGTATCAACATGTTCCTACTGTTGTGTGACAATGGACAGGTGTGTTGCTTCTTGAGTAAAGACCTGTTCATCGTGTCAACATTTTCTTACTGTTGTGTGACAATGGACAGGTGTGTTGCTTTTTGAGTAAAGACCTGTTCATTGTGTCAACATGTTCTTACTGTTGTGCGACTATGGACAGGTGTGTTGCTTCTTGAGTAAAGACCTGTTCATTGTGTCAACATTTTCTTACTGTTGTGCGACTATGGACAGGTGTGTTGCTTTTTGAGTAAAGACCTGTTCATCGTGTCAACATTTTCTTGTTGTTGTGTGACCATAGACAGGTGTGTTGCTTCTTGAGTAAAGACCTGTTCATTGTATCAACATGTTCCTACTGTTGTGTGACAATGGACAGGTGTGTTGCTTCTTGAGTAAAGACCTGTTCATCGTGTCAATATTTTCTTACTGTTGTGTGACAATGGACAGGTGTGTTGCTTTTTGAGTAAAGACCTGTTCATCGTGTCAACATTTTCTTGCTGTTGTGCGACTATGGACAGGTGTGTTGCTTCTTGAGTAAAGACCTGTTCATTGTGTCAACATTTTCTTACTGTTGTGCGTGAACAACAGTCAAAAGCTGTATTGTGAAAACAACAAACTCTTCCTTCTCTGCAGCCATTTCAGGCCTCGTCGTCCCGCCAATGTAGAAAATGGCAAGCACAAAGGAGGCGTGTCTCCAGATGTCTGTGGGCGTGGCTTCAGCTGACCAATGAGAGCGGTCTAAACATTGAGATGACCACCGCTCATACTTTCTTGCTAGATGTCCATAAAAACCTTGTCCAATGAAAGTCCCGCCTCTCACAATAAAGCTCCGCCTCTTGCACTTCTTGTAAATGTTTCTGTAACTTATTTTCTCACAACACTGTTGTCCAAACCCTTTATATCGATGGACTCCTGTTATGTTGCGTAAATATTCCTTTGTGTGTGTGTGTGTGTGTGTGTGTGTGTGTGTGTGTGTGTGTGTGTGTGTGTGTGTGTGTGTGTGTGTGTGTGTGTGTGTGTGTGTGTGTGTGTGTGTGTGTGTGTGTGTGTGTGTGTGTGTGTGTGTGTGTGTGTGTGTGTGTGTGTGTGTGTGTGTGTGTGTGTGTGTGTGTGTGTGTGTGTGTGTGTGTGTGTGTGTGTGTGTGTGTGTGTGCGCACATTTGTCAATCAAAGATGAGGTCCAGTCCACTTTGTTGTACTTTTAATTGTGGAATTGTCATTGTTTATTCAAGAATTGTTCCCGCCAAATGTGAAATAAAGATATCAACCATGACGCCAAGTTGGTTTTCCATCATATAAAATAGATTAAATATTATCTGTGTGCTTGAAACAAGGTCAATCGTTTCGTAACGTTATGATTCACTCAGATCTTCTGCAATTTCTATTTAAAAAGAAAAAACATGAAGGTTCTTAAAATGTGCGCTATCGTTCACACCTGCATACCTCACTAACGTATTAGCATAGGTACCCCATTGCCATATATGGAAAGTACTGAACTCATGACCTAATTAGCATGGGTACCACCCCATTGCCATATATGGAAAGTATTGAACTCATTACCTAATTAGCATAGGTAACACTCCACTGCCATATAAGGAATTGTATTTAACTCACTACCTTATTAGCATAGGTACCACCCCATTGCCATATATGGAAAGTATTGCACTCATTACATAATTAGCATAGGTACCACTTCACTGCCATATAAGGAATTGTATTTAACTCACTACCTTATTAGCATAGGTACCACCCCATTGCCATATATGGAAAGTATTGAACTCATTACCTAATTAGCATAGGTACCACCCCATTACCAAATATGTAAAGTATTGAACTCCATACCTAATTAGCATAGGTATCAGCCTTATAAATAAATAGATTGAACTCATTACCTAGTTAGCATGTGTTAACACCATTAGCACATAAGTAAATGTTTTGAACTCATTACCTAATTAGCATAGTTACCACATCACTGCAACATACGGAAAAGTATTGAACTCATTACCTAATTAGCATAGGCACCACCTCATTGCCATATACGGAAAGTACTGAACTCATTACCCAATTAGCATACGTACCACCCCATTGCCATATATGAAAAATATTGCACTCGTTACCTAATTAGCATAAGTACCACCTCATTACCAAATATAGAAAGTATTGAACTCATTACCTAATTAGCATAGGTATCAGCCTTATAAATAAATAGATTGAACTCATTACCTAATTAGCATAGGTACCACATCACTGCAACATACGGAAAAGTATTGCACTCGTTACCTAATTAGCATAAGTACCACCTCATTACCAAATATAGAAAGTATTGAACTCATTACCTAATTAGCATAGGTATCAGCCTTATAAATATATACATTGAACTCATTACCTAATTAGCATAAGTACCACCTCATTACCAAATATAGAAAGTATTGAACTCATTACCTAATTAGCATAGGTATCAGCCTTATAAATATATACATTGAACTCATTACCTAATTAGCATAGGTACCACCCCATTGCCATTTATGGAAAGTATTGCACTCATTACCTAATTAGCATAGGTACCACCCCATTGCCATATATGGAAAGTATTGCACTCATTACCTAATTAGCATAGGTACCACCCCATTGCCATATATGGAAAGTACTGAACTCATTACCTAATTAGCATAGGTACCACCCCATTGCCATATATGGAAAGTATTGCACTCATTACCTAATTAGCATAGGTACCACCTCACTGCCATATAAGAAAATGTATTTTACTCACTACCTTATTAACATAAGTACCACCCCATTGCCATATATGGAAAGTATTGAACTAATTACATAATTAGCATATGTACCACCCATATTACCATATAAGGAAATATATTGAAGTTGTAATCTAATTAGCATAGGTACCACCCCATAGCCATACAAGGGAACGTATGGAACTCATTACCTAATTAGCATAGGTACCACCTCACTGCCATATGAGGAAATGTATTGAACTCATTACCTAATTAACATAGGTACCACCCCCATTGCCATTTAAGTACCGTGTTTTTCGGACCATAGGGCGCACTGCCGATGAGCGGGTCTATTCAGGTCTATTTTCACACAAAAGGCACAACGGATTATAGGGCGCATTAAAAGGGTCCTAATATGATGATACATCTTTGTTGTGGCGGTGTAGCGTGCAAGGACGGGAGTGGAAGAAGTGTCAAAAGATGGCGCTAACTGTTTTAATAACATTCAGACTTTACTTCAATCAATAACGGAGCAGCATCTCCTCATCCGTGGATCACTAGTGCAACAACAAATGTGTCCCGTGACAAACCGTCCGACTGGACATCACTAATAACTAAAGTTCTGTGGACGAATAATGTAAACTCACCACACCGGTATGTTTTTAGCGCTTCCATAGGGACCTACTGACAAGAACTTTACGCTACTTTATATTAGAAATAGCAACAGCGGATGATGAATGTCCCATAACAAGAAGATAGAGAAAAAGAAGAAGCTCATCGACTACGGTGTCGGCACAGACTACGAAGGCAAACACTCTGGACTTATGCAGATCCCAAATACACAACAGTAGGTACCAGATGGTAAGAAAAGTTGGTTTTGCATAATATCACAAAACAAAACGCCAGATATGTCTACTATTAGGTGCCATTTTGGAGTCCTTATACACACACCATAATAATACCGTATGTTGAAGCACAGTACGTCTGACTATGGTAGATGTAATGCTCCGACAATCCATCAAGCGGTGCGGCTTCTTAGCTTACCAAAGTCCTACTAAAACATTTTGACTGATTTTTGAGCGCTGTGTCTAATGTTCCATATTTTCAATGGAACATTTAAAGTCATCTTGCAGTCCACACATATCTCTGGTGTGACCGCCATCTACTGGTCACACTTATCATTACACCATGAAGTCGGTAAGCCCAATCAGAATTATTCCGTACATTAGGCGCACCGGGTTATAAGGCGCACTGTCGATATTTGGATAAAAGGAAAGGGTTTTAAGTGCGCCTTATAGTCGGAAAAATACGGTATCTACTTGTTAGAATAATTGTATCTAAGTTATCACAATACTTTGTGTTGAAATGAGTTCCCGGCGAGAAGACAAAAGCTGTCTTTGAACCTACCAAGAAGAAGGCTTGTAAAACTCCACTGTGTACGATGGGAAGCAACATGAAGGTGTCCATGTATTGTAATCAACAGAAAGATATTGTCTTGACCCAAGAACTACAAAAGCGAAGAGGAAGCAGGACCAGACTCCCCTCCAGGCACCGCTTCTTTGAACTGTTTTACGACCTTTTCTGTGAACCGTTTTTACGACCTTTTCCTTTGAACTGCTCTGTAACCAAAGGCGATGGCTGTTTACGACCCACGTCCCTTAGAAACAGCTGTCGCCATGTAATCAGGGAAAGTCCAAATAAACGCCAGAGCGTGTTGAGACACCGTACAAGGGTACAGGCGTCTCTCCTCAATTTGAGCCTAATTGAATTCTGTCTCTGTTTAATTCTTTGCTTCTTGTCTTGTTTAATACATGTCATCAGTGTTTGAACCTGACACTACTAAAATACTACATTTACCTGTGCATGTGTCATTTTAGGCTCCACATATCTCTCTGTGTGTGTGTGTGCGTGCGCGCGATACAAGTTTCATCAGTAATGTCGTCAATCACATTGGTCTTGTTGCCGTGGCGACACCCCTGCCCCTCAAAGGGCGGCCTTGTTTGTTGATTTTACTGAAACAAGACAAACAAAGTAATTATTTGCAAACAAAGCTGATGGCTCAGTGAGCTAACGTGGCTTAACGAGGTCAAACAAGGTGTGTGTGTGTGTGTGTGTGTGTGTGTGCGTGCTTGTGTGTGTGCGTGTGTGTGTGTGCATGTGTGTGTGTGTGCCTTTGTGTTTGAACACAGTTAAATAATGGACGCTTCAGTGCATAACATCACACATACACACATAACATCACACATACACACATCCAGTGTAATGATGAATGCACTGATTCATATATTAGGGAAACAAAACAACCACTAAGCCGGGCATAGACGGGCAAACTCTTCAGGCCAAGACTCAGCTGTCTACCTGCACCTCAGGGAGAAACCGATCTCCTTTCACAACAAAAATGTAGAGATTCTGGACAGGGAGGACGGATGGTACTAAAGAGCAGAGAAGGAAGACATCCATGTCAAGGTTGAAAAACCATCCCTGAACAGAGGAGGTGGTCTGCGACACCACCTGTCTCCACCATACAACACTGTCCTTTCAACCATTCCTAAAAGACTCTGCAATTCATCCATCCATCCATCCATCTTCTTCCGCTTATCCGAGGTCGGGTCGCGGGGGCAGCAGCCTAAGCAGGGAAGCCCAGACTTCCCTCTCCCCAGCCACTTCGTCGAGCTCCTCCCGGG
Organism: Nerophis lumbriciformis; assembly: GCF_033978685.3. Lineage (NCBI taxonomy): Eukaryota > Metazoa > Chordata > Actinopteri > Syngnathiformes > Syngnathidae > Nerophis > Nerophis lumbriciformis. The sequence goes on along the minus strand of NC_084579.2, from coordinate 8,963,237 downwards.
GGATCCGGAGGCGTTCCCAGGCCAGCTGGGAGACATAGTCTTCCCAACGTGTCCTGGGTCTTCCCCGTGGCCTCCTACCGGTCGGACGTGCCCTAAACACCTCCCGAGGGAGGCGATCGGGTGGCATCTTGACCAGATGCCCGAACCACCTCATCTGGCTCCTTTCGATGTGGAGGAGCAGCGGCTTTACTTTGAGCTCCCCCCGGATGACAGAGCTTCTCACCCTATCTCTAAGGGAGAGCCCCGCCACCCGGCGGAGGAAACTCATTTCGGCCGCTTGTACCCGTGATCTTGTCCTTTCGGTCATAACCCAAAGCTCATGACCATAGGTGAGGATGGAAACGTAGATCGACCGGTAAATTGAGAGCTTTGCTTTCCGGCTCAGCTCCTTCTTCACCACAACGGATCGATACAGCGTCCGCATTACTGAAGATGCCGCACCGATCCGCCTGTCGATCTCACGATCCACTCTTCCCTCACTCGTGAACAAGACTCCGAGGTACTTGAACTCCTCCACTTGGGGCAGGGTCTCCTCCCCAACCCGGAGATGGCACTCCACCCTTTTCCGGGCGAGAACCATGGACTCGGACTTGGAGGTGCTGATTCTCATCCCAATCGCTTCACACTCGGCTACGAACCGATCCAGTGAGAGCTGAAGATCCTGGCCAGATGAAGCCATCAGGACCACATCATCTGCAAAAAGCAGAGACCTAATCCTGCAGCCACCAAACCGGATCCCCTCAACGCCTTGACTGCGCCTAGAAATTCTGTCCATAAAAGTTATGAACAGAATCGGTGACAAAGGGCAGCCTTGGCGGAGTCCAACCCTCACTGGAAACGTGTCCGACTTACTGCCGGCAATGTGGACCAAGCTCTGACACTGATCATACAGGGAGCGGACCGCCAAAATCAGACAGTCTGATACCCCATACTCTCTGAGCACTCCCCACAGGACTTCCCGAGGGACACGGTCGAATGCCTTCTCCAAGTCCACAAAGCACATGTAGACTGGTTGGGCAAACTCCCATGCACCCTCAAGGACCCTGCCGAGAGTATAGAGCTGGTCCACAGTTCCACGACCAGGACGAAAACCACACTGTTCCTCCTGAATCCGAGGTTCGACTATCCGGCGTAGCCTCCTCTCCAGTACACCCGAATAGACCTTACCGGGAAGGCTGAGGAGTGTGATCCCACGATAGTTAGAACACACCCTCCGGTTCCCCTTCTTAAAGAGAGGAACCACCACCCCGGTCTGCCAATCCAGAGGTACCGCCCCCGATGTCCACGCGATGCTGCAGAGTCTTGTCAACCAAGACAGCCCCACAGCATCCAGAGCCTTAAGGAACTCCGGGCGGATCTCATCCACCCCCGGGGCCTTGCCACCGAGGAGCTTTTTAACTACCTCAGCAACCTCAGCCCCAGAAATAGAAGAGCCCACCTCTGCAATTCAGCCTCCACCAAATAACAGGAGTTGGAAACATTCTGCTCACAGAAGGTGACCAGTATGTCATCTGTGACATTTGTTTACAACGGAATTTGAAGTCCAAATACCTCCGTATTGTACTTCACCACCCTCTTTATTAACCAGTAGAATTGTAGTTTTTATTGTTAGTTTTGAAGTCCAAATACCTCCATATTGTTGTCAGGTTCAAACACTGATGACATCTATTAAACAGACAAAGAAGCAAGGAATTAAACAGAGACAGAATTAAATTTGGCTCAATGAGGAGAAACGCGTAGACCTGTACCCTTGTACAGTGTCCCACTACGCTCTGACGAAAGATTGTACGCCTCCTCTTTTATTTGGACTTTCCCTGATTACATGGCAACAGCTGTTTCTAAAGGGATGGGGGTCATAAGCAGCCGCTGCCTTTGGTCACAAAACAGTTAAAAGAAAAGGTACCTGGAGAAGGGTCAGGCCCTGCTACCTCTCCGCTTTGTAGATCTCCGGTCAAGACAAAATCTTCCTGTGGATTACAATACATCAAAGAAACCCACACCTTCATGTCGCTACCCATCCTACACAGTGGAGTTTTACAAGTCTTTTGATTGGTAAGATCAAAGACAGCTTTTGACTTCTCGCTGGGAACTCATTGAAACACAAAGTTTTGTGATAACTTAGATACAATTCTTCTGACAATTGTTCACTCTTTATTAACCAGTAGAATTGTAGTTTTATTGTTAGTTTTGAAGTCGAAATATCTCCATATTGTACTTCACACACACTCTTTATTAACCAGTAGAATTGTAGTTTTGTTGTTAGTTTTATATCCAAATACCTCCATATTGTACTTCACACACTCTTTATTAACCAGTAGAATTGTAGTTTTATTGTTAGTTTTAAGTCCAAATACCTCCATATTGTACTTCACACACTCTTTATTAATCAGTAGAATTGTAGTTTTATTGCTAGTTTCAAGTCCAAATACCTCCATATTGTACTTCACACACTCTTTATTAACCAGTAGAATTGTAGTTTTATTGTTAGTTTTGAAGTCGAAATATCTCCATATTGTACTTCACACACACTCTTTATTAACCAGTAGAATTGTAGTTTTATTGTTAGTTTTAAGCCCAAATACCTCCATATTGTACTTCACACACTCTTTATTAACCAGTAGAATTGTAGTTTTATTGTTAGTTTTGAAGTCCAAATACCTCCATATTGTACTTCACACACACTCTTTATTAACCAGTAGAATTGTAGTTTTATTGTTCGTTTTAAGTCCAAATCCTCCATATTGTACTTCACACACACTCTTTCTTAACCAGTAGAATTGTAGTTTTATTGTTAGTTTTAAGTCCAAATACCTCCATATTGTACTTCACACACTCTTTATTAACCAGTAGAATGGTAGTTTTATTGTTAGCTTTAAGTCCAAATACCTCCATATTGTACTTCACACACTCTTTATTAACCAGTAGAATTGTAGTTTTATTGTTAGTTTTGAAGTCGAAATACCTCCATATTGTACTTCACACACTCTTTATCAACCAGTAGAATTGTAGTTTTATTGTTAGTTTTGAAGTCGAAATACCTCCATATTGTACTTCACACACACTCTTTATTAACCAGTAGGATTGTAGTTTTATTGTTAGTTTTGAAGTCCAAATACCTCCATATTGTACTTCACACACTCTTTATTAATCAGTAGAATTGTAGTTTTATTGTTAGTTTTGAAGTCCAAATACCTCCATATTGTACTTCACACACTCTTTATCAACCAGTAGAATTGTAGTTTTATTGTTAGTTTCAAGTCCAAATACCTCCATATTGTACTTCACACACACTCTTTATTAACCAGTAGGATTGTAGTTTTATTGTTAGTTTTAAGTCCAAATACCTCCATATTTGTTTCTCATAGTCATTCATATTGACATCTCACTGGGTTGTGAGTTTTTCCTTGCCTTTATGTGGGCTCTGAACCGAGGATGTCATTGTGACTTGTGCAGTCCTTTGAGACACTTGTGATTTAGAGCTATATAAATAAACATTGATTGATTGATATTGTACTTCACACACTCTTTATTAACCAGTAGAATTGTTGTTTTTATTGTTTTTTCTGTCTTGCCTCTGGTGAGAGCGGTCTTTTCCGCTCCCTTCTTCTCCCAGCTTCCTCTCTTGTTTTGTCTTGTCTGAACTTTTTTACCTCGGGGTGATGGTCGGCTGGCAGTGCTTTATAGCAGCAGTTGACCTCCAGGGCCCCAACTCCCCGCCCCTCTGTTGCGAGTTGTCGTGATTAAATGTAACGTGTTTATGTGTGCATGACATGGAGTTTTTTCCCCACTCCAGACTAGGCCCCCTTAGGAACCCAGTCTAGATTGTATTTTTTTACTCATCTTCTTCCCCAGCAAATTTTAGAACGTACATTTCGTAGAATCGTAGAAGCGGCGCCTCAATGGTGTTTTTTTTACGTATTTTCCCCGCGCCAGAGCTAAGTCAGCATTCAAAGTATGTCTAACTTCTTCGGTTTTGTTGTTTAGCTTTGGGTTGCTAGGCAACGGCTTTGAGCTAGCATTTAGCAAGTTAGCCCCCGGCTTCTCGGCACCTTCGGTTCGCTTACTTTAGCGGACGTGTGCCAGCCGCCGGGAAGAGTGTCAGTGGAATATGTTAGCACAGTCAGTGGTTAGGACACATACTTGCCAACCCTCCCGGATTTTCCGGGAGACTCCCGAAATTCAGCGCCTCTCCCGAAAACATCCCGGGACAAATTTTCTCCTGAAAATCTCCCGAAATTCAGGCGGACCTGAGTGACGTGTCGACAGCCTGTTTTCACGTCCGCTTTCCCACAATATAAACAGCGTGCCTGCCCAATCACGTTATAACTATAGAATGATCGAGGGCGAGTTCTTGGTTTCTTATGTGGGTTTATTGTTAGGCAGTTTCATTAACGTCCTCCCAGCGCGGCAACAAAACACAACAACAGCAGTCACGTTTTCGTCTACCGTAAAGCAGTTCGTCTGCCGTAAACAGCAATGTTGTGACACTCTTAAACAGGACAATACTGCCATCTACTGTACATGCATATGTGACAATAACATCTCGGGCTTTTAGAGAGTGCAGTGCACAACTGCGCACACAACAAGGAGACGAAGCAGAATGCATCATCAGAGAGGGTGTTCAGCATGGTTAGAAAAATAGTGACAGAGAATAGAACAAGGATGGACAATTCAACCCTTAACTCAACAATGAGTAGATGAGTGTTATGTGTGTGTATATGTGTAAATAAATGAACACTGAAATTCAAGTATTTCTCTTATTTATATATATATATATATTAGAGATGCGCGGTTTGCGGGCACAACCGCGGAGTCCACGGATTATCCGCGGATCGGGCGGATGAAATTAAAAAAAATTAGATTTTATCCGCGGGTCGGGTCGGGTCGGGTCGGGCGATTGAAATAAAAAAAAATTAGATTTTAAATAGATTCAGGCGGGTGGCAGTTAAACCAATTCGGAAATATATATACATAGTTAAATGTTGTTACCCACATACGAAAAACGAGCAGGCACCTGCAGCATATGCCACAACAGAAGAAAAAAAAAGAAAAGAGATGGACACTTTTACGGAGCGGAGAAGGGACGCCTCGCCGGGGTCCGGGACCGAGGCCCCTTCCCCCGAGAGGGCCCCACCGGGAGCCGTAGCTGAGGCGATCCGCGAGAAGGGCCCGACGCACGTCCAGGGTCACCACCGCGCCCACCGCACCGACACCCCGCCTCGTCCGCCTTCGCCGCGGCCGGCGTCACGCGCAGCAGGTAAGCAGCTTACCTGCCCGCCACCCCCGTGGCCGGGGGCTCGTAACAGGGGGCTCGTAACAGGGGTCACTCCGCGCGCTCCGCCCGCGCAGCTTACCTGCCCGCCACCCCTGTTGCCGGGGGCACGTAACAGGGGTCACTCCGCGCGCAGTGCGCTCACAAAAGGGGTGGGGCTCACCCTGGTTGATATAGAGAGCAGGACGGTGGCCATGGAAGTCGGAACCCGCTAAGGAGTGTGTAACAACCCACCTGCCGAATCAACTAGCCCTGAAAATGGATGGCGCTGGAGCGTCGGGCCCATACCCGGCCGTCGCCGGCAGCGAGACGCGCTTGGAGGTGCGCTCAGCGCGGCTCCCATATGATTGCGCACTGGTGTGCGTCTGGGTCGTGACAGCGTGGCACGCGAATGTTTGTACTGCATTGGATCAGTCTCCTTTCTTTAACAGGCAAAAGCTTTATAACCTCACCATACCTGCCAACTTTTGAAATCAGAAAAACCTAGTAGCCAGGGTCCAAGGGCCGCAGGCCCCGGTAGGTCCAGGACAAAGTCCTGGTGGAGGGTTCAGGGCTTCGCCCCCCGACACAAAATGATTATTAGCATTCAGACAGGTTAAAATATTGCTAAAACCATCACTTTTCTATCAGTCACAGTGACTTTTCAAAACAAAAATATTACAGCAAAAATCATATGGGTTGATTGACATGTTTATTCTGTAAACTAACTTCAATAGTTTGAAATTATTTTGACAGTTAATGCCAGTTATCCTGTCAACCTTTCACAAGACTTCAATTTGTTAATTGAAAGTATAAACAGTATAAACACTTTTTACAGTAAACAAATGGTAAAACAGTACTAAACAATTCCATTAAAAAAAAATTGGTGTCATTATTAACTTTCTGTCCAAGCTTGTATAATCTACTGCCTTGTTCAATTGTATAAAATATTCTGTGCCTAAAATTCACATTTCTATCACAATTATCATACTGTAAACATGGTAAGCTAACTTCATTAAAATTAATAGTCCTGTCAATAGCATGGAATTACAATTCAAATGTAGTTTTTTTGTAAGCCTTTCAAAAGAATTCAAAATATGAAAAATTAATGAAAATTAATTTAAGCCATCAGACACTTGAAAAGTGGCACATCACATCTCTAATGTAATCATTTGAACTTTTCAACAGAAATAGCACTGCAAAAATATTAAGGACATACTTCTGTACTTTGGTAGTTATGCTGTCAACATTTAACAAGATTTCTTCAACTTGGACTTGAAAGCATAAATAGTATAAACACTTTTAACAGTATAACAGTACTAAACAATTCCAATAGATAACATTGGTGTCATTACCTTTTTGTGGCTAAAATCCAAATTTATTCTATCAGATTGATCATACTGCAAAAATGATATGGTAACTTTATAAGTTTACTTGAAGTGGCATAAAACACTGAAAGTGATTGTTCCTATAACCCCTTTGTTTTAAATGTTTTATGCCACTTCAAGTTGTCAAAGACGTGCTGTGAAATACAGCCGACAGGATTGTGCACCAAACACGAAGCAAGGCCAAAGCGCATGCATGGTGCAGGAGAACAAAGGACTTCTTTCATTTAAGGTTTGTGATAAACCATCAAACTCATTCGTTAAAAGGACTCTATAGTAATATAAAGCGAGTTTTTCTGGACATTATCATGCAAGAAAAGTTTATTTTTGGGACCGCGATCACCGCGTAATGATTTTTAAAGGTTGCATTACAAACATTTAACTGTCCCATGTGATCAGCCAGTGCGATTGGAAGTCCATGCTCAATTATTGCCTCCGTAAATAAAACTTCGGCATTTATCACATCCAAAGAATCTGTTTGGGCGACGAAAAACGTTGAAAGTTTTCCACTTGTACTGCTAGCAACGGCATTAGACTTGTGTTTTTTTGTCCCAACATGGTCTTTTACATCGCTAATTCCTCCGTGTCCGATCGAAAAATCTTGTCTGCACAAGGTGCAATTCGCGTAGTTTTCACCCTTTTTTTTTTTTAAATTAATGAAAAACCGTATTTTTTATCACTGCAACCGTAACCCGGAATAGGTTGATGAAAACCGTACTAATTACGGGAAAACCGGAGTAGTTGGCAGGTATGCCTCACTAATGCCTTGCATCGTCTATATTAGATATATAACAACGGGCGAGTGCGGGCGGATGGTGGGCGGGTGCAGGTTTGATCAAATGTTACATCGGGTGGATGGCGGATGGTTGACGACTTTCTGATGCGGTTGCGGATGAATAATAAAAAATAATAAAAAAAAATATATATATATATATATATATATATATATATATATATATATATATATATATATATATATATAGCTAGAATTCACTGAAAGTCAAGTATTTCTTATATATATATATATATATATACATATATATATATATATATATATATATATATATATATATATATATATATATATATATATATATATATATATATATATATATATATGAAATACTTGACTTGGTGAATTCTAGCTGTAAATATACTCCTCCCCTCCTAACCACGCCCCCCAACCACGCCCCCCCACCTCCCGAAATCGGAGGTCTCAAGGTTGGCAAGTATGTCAGGACATGAGCGGTTTTTTTTTGGTCAAAACTGTCGTGTCGGGGGCGGAGCTCTTGCAGTTGATTTCCTCCCCCGGAAACAGGAAGTTTCTTTCATTGAGTTTTATCACACAATACTTATGGAAAAAGTCCAACTCAAACCAAACTAAAACTAAGCATTTAGAAAAAGTGAAAACTTAACAAAAAGAGATTTCAAAGCAGCCCTCAAAGGGATTGAAAGTAACTGCAAACTAAATCAAACTACTCTTAGAAGTGTGGCGTGTGCAGGAGGCAGTGACCTTTGACCCCGGCGGGGTCACGTGACTCGTCAAGTTACCGCGACGTGTGCTTTGATGAGAAAAGGAAAAGTGTTTTCCCCTCCAGCTGGCAGCCAATCAGAGTTGGGAATGAAAGTGTGTTTAAGTCGGCGATAAAAAAGCGTTATTATTTTTGCTGTAAAACTTGTCTGTGATGGATGTCGGCTGCACTCTCCACTCCCACTAAGGACGCAAGTCTATTATTTCTTATCATCTTTCTTACATTACAAGGGCTTTTATCAGCACACGCTCTGATTGGCTGTCACTCAGCCCCGCCCCTCCCCCATGATGCCATCAGCCTGCTTATATGGGGGGGGGGGGGGGGGGGGGGGGGGGGGGGGGGCACAGATTGAAGATTTCTGCTGAGATTTCCTTCATGACCAAAGTCCTGCTGAGGATGACTATCATCTGCCTTGACAGGAAGTGGATCATCAACACTTCCTGTTTCACCTTTACTCTGATTCTACAATGTCTTTAAATCATACGTGTTCAATAATACATAACTTCAATAATACACAAGTTAAATAATGCACATGTTAAATAACACACATGTTAAATAATACACATGTTCAATAATACACATGTTCAATAATACACATGTTAAATAACACACAAGTTAAATAATACACATGTTAAATAATACACATGTTAAATAATACACATGTTCAATAATACACATGTTCAATAATACACAATTAAATAATGCACATGTTCAATAATACACATGTTCAATAATACACATGTTCAATAATACACATGTTAAATAACACACAAATTAAATAATACACAAGTTAAATAATACACATGTTAAATAATACACATGTTCAATAATACACATGTTCAATAATACACATGTTCAATAATACACAATTAAATAATGCACATGTTCAATAATACACATGTTCAATAATACACAATTAAATAATGCACATGTTCAATAATACACATGTTCAATAATACACATGTTCAATAATACACATGTTAAATAACACACAAATTAAATAATACACAAGTTAAATAATACACATGTTAAATAATACACATGTTAAATAATACACATGTTCAATAATACACATGTTCAATAATACACATGTTAAATAATACACATGTTCAATAATACACAATTAAATAATGCACATGTTAAATAATACACATGTTCAATAATACACATGTTCAATAATACACATGTTAAATAATACACATGTTCAATAATACACAATTAAATAATACACATGTTCAATAATACACATTTTAAATAATATACATGTTCAATAATACACATTTTGAATAATACACATGTTAAATAATAGACATGTTAAATAATACACATGTTGAATAATACACAAGTTAAATAATACACATGTTCAATAATACACAGTTTAAATAATACACATGTTAAATAATAGACATGTTAATTAATACACTTGTTAAATAATACACATGTTCAATAATACACATGTTCAATAATACACAATTAAATAATGCACATGTTAAATAATACACATGTTCAATAATAGACATTTTAAATAATACACATGTTCAATAATACACATGTTAAATAATACACATGTTCAATAATACACATGTTAAATAATACACATGTTCAATAATACACATGTTCAATAATACACATTTTAAATAATACACATGTTAAATAATACACATTTTAAATAATACACATGTTCAATAATACACATTTTAAATAATACACATGTTAAATAATAGACATGTTAAATAATACACATGTTAAATAATACACATGTTCAATAATACACAGATTAAATAATACACATTTTAAATAATACACATGTTCAATAATACACATGTTCAATAATACACATTTTAAATAATACACATGTTAAATAATAGACATGTTAGTTAATACACATTTTAAATAATACACATGTTAAATGATAGACATGTTAAATAATACGCATGTTAAATAATAGACATATTAAATAATAGACATGTTAATTAATACACTTGTTAAATAATACACATTAAATAATACATAATACAAATATTAAATAATACACAAGTTAAAAAACATTCATATTAAATGATACACATTAATTAATACATGTCAGGCTTGGTAAAAGGATAGGACTCAGATGCAGAGTCGGGAATTTAGACAGGCTTTTATTTTGACAACTTCCTTTCACCTCCAAAGTCAAGGATACAATATCTATTTTAACCAAAAACTAATCGGCAAAAAAGGTTCCAAAAAAAAATAGGAACAACCAAAAATCACTCCGAACGGAGGAAAACACAAAAGCAAAGACGAACTATAATTGGCGCCGTATATGTTATAAAATGTATAAACAGAAAACGCTCCAACAGGAGGAAGAAACAAATAGCTATGAAAAATTCTACACTATCTAATCTAATAAATTATTAACAAAAATAGTCACTCAAAAATTTGAGGAAAGAATGAAAAATAACTGAAACTCACCACTTCGGCTGAATAAACTAAATAATAAAAATTCACTCTGCTGAGGAGGAAGAAAGGAAAAACTCAAAATAGCAACGAAGGGATTCAGGATCAAGGAACTTAACCACAAGACGAGGCAAGGCAAGACGAGGCATGGACAGGGACATGGAAGCTAGAGAGCACGAATAAACGAAACAATCTGGCACAGAACAAAGGGAGGAGTGGGCTTATAAGACACATGAGGGTAATAGGGAACAGGTGGAAACAATCAGGGAATCGGGATGACGTCAGACTGATGACACAAAAGGAAGGGCAAGTGACCTGAAACGAGAGGAGAGTTACTTTTCAAACTAAAACATGCACATCACAAGACAGAAAAAACCAAGACAAGACATCCCTCACCGCGGTGTGACAATACACAGGTTAAGTATTGCACATGTGAAACAATACACATGTGAAACAATACATAATACACATGTTGAATAATACACATTAAAAAATACACAAGTACACTCGTTTGTACGTCATAAGAACTTCTACTGGTTTGTACGTCATAATAACTTTCATTTCCCTGGCAGACGTGCTTAAGCAGTTTATTATGGGAATGAAATGAAACGATGAAGTAAAATGTGCTGCACTCTGCTTAAATGAAAAGATGACTGTGGCTGCTGGAGTGAGGCAGTTCATTTGTGCCACAGAGCTGCAGGTCCAATTCCCGCAGGGCACAATGTTGGCTGGGAGATGTGTCGGCATGGCCGTATGGCGGCGGCGGCATCAAATCAAATATGGACGAACACAACGTTCTCCATGGAAATGCCAAATAAATAAATTCTTATGTAAATGTTATTTTGTCACAATCATTTTCTTATTAACCGTCACCACGGCAACGCATAACATTGCTGCACACACACACACACACACACACACACACACACACACACACACACACACACACACACACACACACACACACACACACACACGCTGCGAGTGAAAAGTCATTTTGAAAAGAAACAAAATCAAAGACAATAAATGAAAGTTGCCATGAAAGTAAGTTAGCATGCAGGAACTACTGCTTCTTGTTCTGCCTCCTTCTCCCAGGTATTCTTCCAGGACTGATCAGTCTCAGCCTTGTTCTGCTCTTCCTGCCTTGCCACTGAGAGTAGACCTTGTTGGAGATCTTCTTTAGTCTCCTGTCTTGTGTGCCACTGACGCACCACTTAGCTAAGTATTCAAGTTTAAGTACCAATGATTGTCACACACACACACACACACACTAGGTGAGGTGAAATGTGTCCTCTGCATTTGACCCATTCCCCTGTTTATACCCTGGGAGGTGAGGGGAGCAGTGAGCAGCAGCGGTGGCCGCGCCCGGGAATCATTTTTGGTGATTTAACCCCCAATTCCAAACCTTGATGCTGAGTGCCAAGCAGGGAGGTAATGGCTCCCATTTTTATAATCTTTGGTATGACTCAGCCGGGATTTGAACATACGTGTTTTTATATATTTATACTTTTTTTTCTTAATTTTCATGCTTTTTTCTTCTTTTTCATACTTCTTTCTTAATTTTCATACTTTTTCCTTTTTTCATATTTCTTTCTTAATTCTCATACTTTTCCCTTTTTTTCATACTTTTTTTCTTAATTTCCATGCTTTTTTCTTCTTTTTCATACTTTTTTTTAATTTTCATGCTTCCTTCTTCTTTTTCATGCTTATTTTTTCTTTTCTTTTTTCTTTTCTTTTTTCTTTTCTTTTTTCTTTTCTTTTTTCTTTACTTTTTTCTTTTCTTTTTTCTTTTCTTTTTTCTTTTCTTTTTTCTTTTCTTTTTTCTTTTCTTTTCCATACTAGCTTTCTTCTTTTCCATACTTGCTTTCTTCTTTTTCATACTTGTTTTCTTCTTTTTTATACTGTTTTCTTAATGTTCATACTTTTTTCTTCTTTTTCGTGCTTTTTTCTGCTTTTACATGATTTGTTCTTCTTTTTAATACTTCTTTTTTAATTTTCATGCTTTTTTCTTCTATTTCTTAATGTTCATACTTTTTTCTTATTTTTCATACTTCTTTCTTTATTTTCATATTTTATTTTATTTTTCATACTAGTTTTCTTCTTTTACATAATTTGTTCTTCTTTTTAATTCTTACTTCTTAATTTTCATGCTTTTTTCTTCTTTTCATACTTATTTCTTAATGTTAATACTGTTTTTACTTTTTGTACTTCTTTTTTAGTTTTCATACTTTTTTCTTAATTGTCATTCTTTTTTTCATACTTTTTTCTCCTTTTTCATACTTTTTTCTTCTTTTTCATGCAGCTGAGATAGGCTCCAGCACTGGATGGATACTTGTTTTCTTCTTAAAATACTTTGTTCTTCTTTTTCATGCTTTTTTCATCTTTTACGTAATTGTTTCTTCTTTTCCATACTTTTTTTTTTTTTTTTTCATACTTTGTTTTTCTTCTTCATATTATAATTTTTTTCATACTCGTTTTCTTCTTTTTAATACTTCTTTCTTAATTTTCATACTTTTTGCTTCTTTTTCATACTTCTGTCTTAATTTTCATATTTTCTTTTTTTCATACTTGTTTTCTCCTTTTTAATACGTTTTTCTTTTTTCATACTTCTTTCTTAATTTTTAATACTTTTTTCTTAATTTTCAAACTTTTTTCTTCTTTTTCATAATTCTTTCTTTATCGTCATACTTTTTTCTTCTTTTTCATTCTTGTTTTCTTCTTTTTCATACTTTTTTCTTCTTTTTCATACTTCTTTTTTAATTTTCTTTTTTCTTTTCTTTTCCATACTTGTTTTCTTCTTTTTCATGCTTGTTTTCTCCTCACAACCTAGTGATGTCAAGGCGGACACTCTAACTAAGCACTCGGCCACTGAGTAGGTTTCTCTTTGCTCAGCAGTTTCAACTTGTGGACATCTCACTGGTCCACATCTTTGCTCACATCTGTCAGGAGGCTGACTTCTTGCCAGGCCGCCATCATTTTAGCCTTCTCCTCCATGGAGGTTGTGCCTTCTCTTCCATGGAGGTTGTGCCTTCTCTTCCATGGAGGTTGTGCCTTCTCTTCCATGGAGGCTGTGCCTTCTCTTCCATGGAGGTTGTGCCTTCTCTTCCATGGAGGTTGTGCCTTCTCTTCCATGGAGGTTGTGCCTTCTCTTCCATGGAGGTCGTGCCTTCTCTTCCATGGAGGTTGTGCCTTCTCTTCCATGGAGGTTGTGCCTTCTCTTCCATGGAGGCTGTGCCTTCTCTTCCATGGAGGTTGTGCCTTCTCTTCCATGGAGGTTGTGCCTTCTCTTCCATGGAGGTTGTGCCTTCTCTTCCATGGAGGTCGTGCCTTCTCTTCCATGGAGGTTGTGCCTGCTCTGGACGGCCAGAAAGACGGTGTAGCAATATTGTTGTCATCGGGAGGGATTTGCCAGAATGGTTACCCGGGCACTGAAATTTGGGACTCTTGGGAAAATCCAGAGGGTCGGCAAGTTTGCTCGCACGTCTTTTCTTGCCGACAAGGTCATTATATTAGGAACAGCAGTAATAGCATTTCCCCTCTTTTAAATCCAACTTCAATGTAGACACAAATGATGTCATGGCGTTCTTGTTCCCTGGACCAAACCACGTCATCAGGGACAAAGACAGAGTGTCTTTTGTTACGTTTGTGACAGAACACAAGCACCTGTGGGAATATTTCATCTTGCAATGTCACCTCTGCGCCCACTAAATGTACCATTTGTCAAACAATATGCCTCAGTTTGGTTAGTTTGATCATCCCATTCTCTTCTTTTCTTCTTTTTCATACTTGTTTCTTCTTTTTCATACTTTGTTCTTCTTCTTCATATTTTTTTTCTTTTTCATACTTGTTTTCTTCTTTTTCATACTTTGTTCTTTTTCTTCTTCATATTTTTTTTCTTTTTCATACTTGTTTTATTCTTTTTCATACTTTGTTCTTTTTCTTCTTTGTATTTGTTTTATTTTTCATACTTGTTTTATTCTTTTTCATACTTATTTCCTCATTTCCATACTTTTTTTTCTTAATTTTCATGCTCTGTTCTTCTTTTTTATATATTTTCTTCTTTTACATACTTGTTTTCTTCTTTTTCATAGTTTTTCTTTTTTTTTCATACTTTTTTCTTAATTTTCATACTTGTTTCTTCTTTGTCATACTTTGTTCTTTTCTTTTATTTATTTTCTTTTTTCCCTTTCTTCTTTTCCATACTTGCTTTCTTCTTTTTCATACTTGGTTTCTTGTTTTTTTATACTGTTTTTTTAATGTTCATACTTTTTTTCTCTTTTTCATGCTTTTTTCCTTTTTTTCATAATTGTTTCTTCTTTTTAATACTTCTTTCTTAATTGTCATACTTTTTTCTTCTTTTTCATACTTATTTCTTAATGTTCATACTTTTTTCTTCTTTTTCATACTTGTTTTTTTAATTGTAATATTTTCTTTTCTTTTTCATACTTGTTTTCTTCTTTTTCATACTTGTTTTTTATTTTTCATTATTTTTTCTTCTTTTTCATTATTTTTTCTTTTTCATATTTTTTTCTTCTTTTTCATACTTCTTTCTTAATTTTCATACTTTGTTCTTCTTCTTCATATTTTTTTTTTCTTTTTCAGAATGTGAGTGTGAATGTTGTCTGTCTGTGTTGGCCCTGTGATGAGGTGGCGACTTGTCCAGGGTGTACCTCGCCTTCCGCCCGAATGCAGCTGAGATAGGCTCCAGCATCCCTCGCGACCCCGAAAGGGACAAGCGGTAAAAAATGTATGGATACTTGTTTTCTTCTTAAAATACTTTGTTCCTCTTCTTCATATTTTTTTTCTTTTTCATACTTGTTTTCTTTTTTTCATACTTTGTTTTTCTTCTTCATATTATTTTTTTTTCATACTTGTTTTCTTCTTTTTAATACTTCTTTCTTAATTTTCATACTTTTTGCTTATTTTTCATACTTCTTTCCTAATGTTCATACTTGTTTCTTCTTTTTCATACTTCTTTCTTAATTTTCATATTTTCTTTTCTTTTTATAATTTTTTCTTTTTTTTCATACTTCTTTCTTAATTTGTGATACTTTTTTCTTAATTTTCATTCTTTTTTTCTTGTTTTCCATACTTTTTTCTTCTTTTTCATACTTCTTAATGTTCATATTTTGTCCTTCTTTGTTATACTTTGTTCTTCTTTTTCATACTTTGTTCTTCTTCTTCATAGTTTTTTTCTTTTTGATACTTGTTTTCTTCTTAAAATACTTTGTTCTTCTTCTATATCTTTTTTTTCTTCTTACTTGTTTTCTTCTTTTTCATACTTTTTTCTTCTTTTTATATGTATTATCTTCTTCTTAATACTTCTTTCTTAATTTTTATACTTTGTTTCTTCTTTTTCATACCTCTTTCTTAATTTTCATATTTTTTTCTTCTTTTTCATACTTCTTTCTTATTTTTTTTCTTTTTCATACTTTTTTTCTTCTTTTTCATACTTTTTTCTTCTTTGTATACTTCTTTTCTTCTTTTTAATACTTCTTTCTTCATTTCCATACTTTTTTCTTCTTTTTCCTACTTCTTTCTTAATTTTCATACTTTGTCTTTCTTTTTCATACTTTGTTCTTCTTCTTCATAATTGTTTTCCTTTTTCATACTTGTTTTCTTCTTTTTCCATACTTTGTTCTTCTTCTTCATATCATTTTTTTCTTTTTCATTCTTGTTTTCTTCTTTTTCATATTTTTTTCTTCTTTTTCATGCTTCCTTCTTAATTTTCACATTTTTTTCTTAATGTTCATGATTTGTTCTTCCTTTGTATATTTTTGTTTTTCTATTTCATACTTGTTTTCTTCTTTTTCATACTTTTTTCTTCTTTTTCATACTTTGTTCTTCATTGGGATTTTTTCTTTTTCATACTTGTTTTCTTATTTTTCATACTTGTTTTCTTATTCCTCATACTTGTTTCTTATTTTTCATACTTGTTTTCTTATTTCGCATACTTGTTTCTTATTTCTCATACTTGTTTCTTCTTTTTCATACCTTTTTCTTCTTTTTCATACTTATTAATTTCCATACTTTTTTCTTCTTTTTCCTACTTCTTTCTTAATTTTATTGTATATTTTTGTTTTTCTATTTCATACTTGTTTTCTTATTTTTTATACTTTTTTCTTCTTTTTCATACTTTGTTCTTCATGGGTTTTTTTCTGTTTCATACTTGTTTTCTTCTTTTTCATACTTCTTTCTTAACTTTCTTACTTTGTTCTTCTTTTTCATACTTTTTTCTTCCAGCACGTGTTGTTTTGTGTTATTTTTGCACTCTCCCTGCATGGGGATGACATGCCTTCATTCCTGCTTGGGCATATTCCAGGTGAGCTTGCAGGTGCAAAGCTTGTAAAGGATCTTTCAGCAGGTGTGACAGGTGAGAAGAGTGCAGAGCAGGTGAGAGGAGGCACCTGTCGCTTGATTTGAGGAACAACACATCAACGCTAACATGTGTGAACACACAACATGAGGACATGAAGAGCCTTCATGGTTCAAACCTTTGTGCCGTGTTTCCATGGCAACCAAAAGTGCTAACGTGCTGCAAGTGTTGCTGAATAAATGTGCTCATTAAAAAGAGAGGCGTTAATCAAATGCTGCTAATTGATCTTTAAGCAGAATACTCTTCACTTCTCAAACTCAGCTGACAAAAGGTCTCCACACCTTTTCTCTTTATAAGTGTTCATTACACACACACTCACACACGTGCGCACACACTCGCACACACACACGCACAGTGGGTGAGGATGTTGGAAAGGAAATGAAGAAAGTTTAATTAGCGCGTTTAAATGTGTGAACTTTAAAAAAAAGTATTTTTCAAACATTAAATTAGATTTTTTTTTACTGCGGTCTAATAGTACACTGCAAGTATTATGACTGTTCAAATTAGTAGTAGTAGCAGTAGTAGTAGTATTAGTGATAGTAATTGTTGTAGTACTATTACACTATAAGTGATATGACTGTTAAAAGTAGTATTACTAGTAGTAGTGTAGTGATAGTAATTATTGTAGTACTATTACACTATAAGTGATATGACTGTTAAAAGTAGTATTACTAGTAGTAGTGTAGTGATAGTCATTATTGTAGTACTATTACACTATAAGTAGGGATGTCCGATAATGGCTTTTTGCCGATATCCGATATTCCGATATTGTCCAACTCTTAATTACCGATACCGATATCAACCGATATATACAGTCGTGGAATTAACATATTATTATGCCTAATTTGGACAACCGGGTATGGTGAAGATAAGGTTCTTTTTTTTTAAATTAATAAAATAAGATAAATAAATTAAAAACATTTTCTTGAATAAAAAGAAAGTAAAACAATATAAAAACAGTTACATAGAAACTAGCAATTAATGAAAATGAGTCAAATGAACTGTTAAAGGTTAGTACTATTAGTGGACCAGCTTATGTGTGCTTACGGACTGTATCCCTTGCAGACTGTATTGATATATATTGATATATAATGTAGGAACCAGAATATTAATAACAGAAAGAAACAACCCTTTTGTGTGAATGAGTGTGAATGGGGGAGGGAGGTTTTTTGGGTTGGTGCACTAATTGTAAGTGTATCTTGTGTTTTATGTTCATTTAATAATACAAATAAAACATTTTTAAAAAATGATACCGATAATAAAAAAAACGATACCGACAATGTCCGATATTTCATTTTAACGCATTTATCGGACATCTCTAACTATAAGTGATATGACTGTTAAAAGTAGTAGTAGTAGTAGTAGTAGTGATTATATATATATATATATATATATATATATATATATATATATATATATATATATATATATAAGAAATACTTGACTTTCAGTGAATTCTAGCTATATATATATATATATATATATATATATATATATATATATATATATATATATATATATATATATATATATATATATATATATATAAATAAATAAAATAAATACTTTTATTTACACATATACACACACATAACACTCCTCTACTCATTGTTGAGTTAAGGGTTGAATTGTCCATCCTTGTTCTATTCTCTGTCACTATTTCAGAACACACACATTATACAAATATACATTATAAAATCAATAAGAAAACGGGAGCTCTAATTTGGGAGTCTGAATTAGGATCAGAAGTTCCTATATAAACATTGCGTACTCAAGTCGCCATTTTGTATTGATTACTGCAGCTGTGCACTGGATTCATTCACAAATACAAACTACAACTCACTAACACTTTAGAGTTAAGCTCCACCATCAGAATGTGTACTTAAACTTATAAAGATCACATGGATATTATTCAGTGAGTTGATTCACCAAAACTAACCTGTTATACAGGAGGAAAAAGCACACAGGACGTTTCAATTGATTACAGACTGGTCGCTCTCATCAGAATGACAAGACACTTCCGGTCTGCAGGTGATAGCATTCAATTGGGAAGAAACGCCCTACTACCCCCTACTGACCAATGTGAATACTGATAAATGTGTAATGACAGCTCCAAAAACGAATTCAAACCACAAAATAAACTAAATAAATCAACACAAAAATGTGACACATTATGGGTGGGTCACATGTGCATGTACAACAGGCTGTCAACACGTCACTCAGGTCCGCATGGAGCTGGCGGGGGCGTGGCCTCCAGCTCCGCCTGAATTTCGGGAGATTTTCGGGAGAAAATTTGTCCTGGGAGGTTTTTGGGAGAGGCGCTGAATTTCGGGAGTCTCCCGGAAAATCCGGGAGGGTTGGCAAGTATGAGTAATAGTATTAGTAGAAGTAGTAGTAGTAGTAGTAGGAGTAGTGGGAGGAGGAGGTGTGTAGTGATAGTAATTGTTGTAGTAATATTACACTATAAGTAATATGACTGTTAAAAGTAGTAGTAGTAGTAGTGATTGTAATTGTTATAGTAATATTACACTATCAGTGATATGACTGTTAAAAGTAGTAGTAGGAGTAGTAGTAGTAGTAGTAGTAGAAGAAGTAGTAGTAGTAGTGGGAGGAGGAGGTGTGTAGTGATAGTAATTGTTGTAGTAATATTACACTATAAGTAATATGACTGTTAAAAGTAGTAGTAGTAGTAGTAGTGATTGTAATTGTTATAGTAATATTATACTATCAGTGATATGACTGTTAAAAGTAGTAGTAGGAGTAGTAGTAGTAGTAGTAGTAGTAGTAGTAGTGGGAGGAGGTGTGTAGTGATAATAATTGTTGTAGTAATATTACACTATAAGTGATATGACTGTTAAAAGTAGTAGTAGGAGTAGTAGTAGTAGTAGTAGTAGTAGTGGGAGGAGGAGGTGTGTAGTGATAGTAATTGTTGTAGTAATATTACACTATAAGTAATATGACTGTTAAAAGTAGTAGTAGTAGTAGTAGTAGTAGTGATTGTAATTGTTATAGTAATATTATACTATCAGTGATATGACTGTTAAAAGTAGTAGTAGGAGTAGTAGTAGTAGTGGGAGGAGGTGTGTAGTGATAATAATTGTTGTAGTAATATTACACTATAAGTGATATGACTGTTAAAAGTAGTAGTAGGAGTAGTAGTAGTAGTAGTAGTAGTGGGAGGAGGAGGTGTGTAGTGATAGTAATTGTTGTAGTAATATTACACTATAAGTAATATGACTGTTAAAAGTAGTAGTACTAGTGATAGTAATTGTTTTAGTAATATTACACTACAAGTGATATATGACTGTTTAAAGTAGTAGTAGTGATAGTAATTGTTTAGTAGTAGTAGTAGTAGTAGTAGTTACAGTAATTTGTGTAGTATTATTATTACACTACAAGTGATATATGACTGTTTAAAGTAGTAGTAGTAGCAGTAGTAGTAGTGATAGTAATTGTTGTTGTAGTAGTAGTAGTATTAGTAGTAGTAGTGATAGTAATTATTGTAGTAGTAGTAGTGATAGTAATTGTAGTATTATTAGTAGTCATAGTAGTGATAGTATTTGTTGTAGTAGTAGTAGTAATTATTGTAGTAGTACGTAGCTTGAATATTTATTTTTGCCTTTAAAGTATTGGAAATGAATAACACACACACACACACACACACACACACACACACACACACACACACACACACACACACACACACACACACACACACACACACACATGTATTTATTACCTACTTGAGACTTTCGAAAAATGCCTCCCTCTATAGGACCAGCCTTTCTAGATTTATAAAGAAGTGTATTTACAACATGAATGATATATACATACTATGCAAATATAAAAATGGGAAGCTTTTAGTAAATTTTTGTATTTATTATATCTTCATTATAAGTTATTACAGAATGCCTCTATATACATATATTTTTATTTTTTTTAAATAAAATAAATAAAGGGGGAGCACTTCAAATTTTTACACACACTTGTTATTTCATATGTTGACCAGAGGGGGAGCACTTTTA
The DNA here is from genome assembly GCF_033978685.3 of Nerophis lumbriciformis. Taxonomy (NCBI): domain Eukaryota; kingdom Metazoa; phylum Chordata; class Actinopteri; order Syngnathiformes; family Syngnathidae; genus Nerophis; species Nerophis lumbriciformis. Next base: position 8,942,232 of record NC_084579.2, on the reverse strand, counting down.
AAAGCGACACACAGTCAATTTGAAAAATCCTTCCTTTTTGGGACCACCCTCATTTTGATAGATGTCACCAGCAGGTGGTGCAAATGAGACATTCTCTATTAGATGCAATGGTTTTTACGTATTGGGACCAGTTTTCATATGGAAGCTACTTTTTCTTGTTGATGTCTCAAGAAGAGTAGAAATACAAGAACACACACACACACACACACACACACACACACCCTCTCTCTCTCTCTCTCTCTCCCTCACACACACACTAGAAATCTGCTGACTTTGCAAGGTGAGCACAAAAGGTTTTGAAGACGTGTGATTGGTCACACTCTGACATTTGCTTTCAAGTGCAGAGGCCATAAAGGAGTGCTGCACTTAATGTGGAATATATATTTAATTTTAATTAATGTGGAATATTTATTTCATTTTAACTCATGTGGAATATATATTTATTTAATTCATCTGGAATATATATTTCATTTTAATTAATGTGGAATATTTATTTCATTTTAACTAATGTGGAATATATATTGATTTAATTCATCTGGAATATATATTTCATTTGAATTAATGCAGATTATATATTTCATTTTAATTTATGTGGAATATATATTTAATTTGAATTTATGTAGAATATATATTTCATTTGAATTAATGCGGAATATATATTTCATTTGAATTAATGCAGAATATATATTTCATTTGAATTAATGCGGAATATATATTTCATTTGAATTAATGCAGAATATATATTTCATTTTAATTAATGCGGAATATACATTTCATTTTAATTAATGCAGAATATATATTTCATTTGAATTTGTGTGGAATATATATTTCATTTGAATTTATGTGGAATATATATTTCATCTTAATTCATGTGGAATATATATTTCATGTTATAATTAATGTGAAATACATATTTCATTTTAATTCAAGGGAATATATATTTCATTTGAATTAATGCAGAATATATATTTCATTTTAATTAATGCAGAATATATATTTCATTTGAATTACTGCAGAATATATATTTCATTTGAATTTGTGTGGAATATATATTTCATTTGAATTTATGTGGAATATATATTTCATCTTAATTCATGTGGAATATATATTTCATGTTATAATTAATGTGAAATATATATTTCATTTTAATTCAGGGGAATATATATTTCATTTTAATTCATGTGGAATATATACTGTACATAAATACATACATACATGCATACATACATAGATACACGTATAATACATACAAACATGCATATATACATACATACATACATACATACATACATACATACATACATACTGTACATACATATATACTGTTATGCCCATTTGATTGTAGACTCTTACTGACACCTTGTGGCGATAGGAAAAAACTACGCTTGACTTGTTGTGGCACTTCCGGGTTGACGATGTCAGTTCAGTTCATGAGACAATTGAGAAGCAGACAAGTTGTGTTAGCTCTTACAAGCCTTGGAAAAGATACGTCTGTAAGTAAACTGCTTAACTTGTTTATATAACTCAATGTTAAGTTGGAAAGTGGATCAATTTGATAGTAAGATGTTTATTGAAAAACGATTTTTGTGCACTGTTTTAATGGATGTTTTGAGGACTTAAAACGGCTGCCAGTCGTATATTTCCACAATCGAAATAGTTTCAACACTCAGAAGTATTTGTTTGATGATAGTGCTGTATAG
>NC_084579.2:8908032-8935532 GCF_033978685.3 Nerophis lumbriciformis | reverse complement strand
TAAGTGTATGCCCGGGGCCAGAGCACCTGACATTGAAGCTAGCCGTAGGGTTCTAACTCGCAACAGGCCGCATAAACACGTACGACAGGCGAATCGCACCACTAGCTACGCCAAAAAAAGTTGCACACGTCGGCTCCAATGACACTAGGATGAGACTAACGTTTATTGGTAATTGGCCCTGTTTCTGGGGCAGAAATAAATGCTGATGAGCGACGGCCTTCACCCTAACCGGGAAGGCAACATCACTCCATATAGAAACATAGATTACTGTTTGAGTCACACTTGACTAACTAAACTAGAGAAAGCTCGGACACAGGCAATTACAGTGTCTGTTAGTCCGGGGGAGGAGTCAGTTAAGCTAGAACTAACCAGCGCCAGGCTGGACAATTCCTGCACATGTAGCATGTCTGGTAGAATAATACAAAACTCACATAATGTTTTGGTCAGGTTCAAACCCCGATGACATCTATTAAACAGACAAGAAGCAAGGAATTAAAACAGAGACATAATTCAATTTAGCTCATTGAGGAGAAACGTCTGGGCTGTACTCTTTGTACGGTCTTACACCATGCTCTGGCAAGAGAATTCTACGCCACCTCTTTTATTTGGACTTTCCCTGTTTACATGGCAACAGCTGTTTCTAAAGGGAGTGGGGTCGTAAACAGCCGTCGCCCTTGGTCACAAAACAGTTCAAAGAAAAGATGCATGGAACTTGGGCAGGTCCTGCTTTCTCTCTGCTTTGTAGATCTCAAGTCAAGACAAGATCTTCCTGTGGATCACAATAGATCAAAGAAACTGACGCCTTCATGTCGCTTCCCATCCTACACAGTGGAGTTTTACAAGCCTTTTGCTTGGTAAGATCAAAGACAGCTTTTGTCCTCTCGCCGGGAACTCATGGCAACACAAAGTTTTGTGATAACTTAGATACAATTATTCTGACAGTTGTTTTCTGCAGTGACTGTGCCAGAGGTGGACGTGCATTCTACTGAGGTGGCAAATTATGATGCCTTCAATCTATCGCAGCACCAAGCAAATAATCTGAAGATCCCCATCGTATCAATTCCTAGATTATTATTTAGGGCGCACTACACAAAATAAACGTAACGTTGTTAATATCACTACTACAGATACCATTAACAAAAATGCCTCAAAACAGCCCACTACCTATAATATGGGCTTTTTAAACATCAGATCATTGTCTCCCAAAATGTTGTTTAGTTAATGAGGTCATTAGAGACAACAATTTTAACATCATTGGTCTCAGTGAAACTTGACTATAACCAGATACATTTTTCCCGCTTCACGAGGCATCTCCTCTTAACTATACGAGTGCACATATTGCTCGTCCCCTTAAAAAGGGTGGAAGGGTTGCACTAATATCCAATGAAAACCTGAATCTTACCCCTAACCTAAGGAATAAATATAAATCATTCGATGTGCTTACTTACTATTGTCAGGAAGTGTCGGTGAAGAAACCCAAGATGTAGAGATGTCAGGTTTGTTGCAGGAAAACATGATTTTAATGTCCAAAGGAAATGCAGGAAAACAGGATTCAGGAACCAGGAAACAGGACACAAGATACGGGGAACCAGGAGACCGCCAACCGCAAACAGCTAACAATCCTCAAGCACTGCCTGGAGGGTGAGGCAGGTATAAATAGTAGCCTGACTGGCAATTGCCACCAGGTGTGCCAGGCTGCCAATCAGGGACAGGTGAGGGCTGAGGGAGACGTGCAGGAAATGGAACCAAAATAAGAGCGCTGACTGGCTGTTATCTACCGTCCCTATTCGGACTTTATCAGTGAATTTTCAGAGTTTGTCGCTGATCTTGTGACGCACGCAGACAACATAATTATAATGGGGGTTTTTAATATCCATATGAATACCCTTGCATATATATATATATATATATATATATATATATATATATATATATATATATATATATATATATATATATATATATATATATATATATATGTCTGATATAAGCAGTCCTGCAGCGTGTTTACTTGTGTGTGATATCATGTGCGATACAAGCAACCCTGCAGGTGTTTGCTCGTCTATGATATCATGTGCGATACAAGCATTCCTGCAGCGTGTTTCCTTGTGTGTGATATCATGTGCGATAGCAGCAGTCTTGCAACGTGTTTACTTGTGTGTGACATTATGTGTGATATATATATATATATATACATATATATATATACATATATATATATATATATATATATATATATATATATATATATATATATATATATATATGTATATATATATATATATATATATATATATATATATATATATATATATATATATATATATATATATATCACACATAATTTCACATATATGTATATATATATATATATATATATATATATATATATATATATATATATATATATATCACATAATGTCACACACAGGTAAACACGATGCAGAACCGCTTATATCAGACATGATATCACACACAAGTAAACACGTTGCAGGACTGCTGCTATCGCACATGATATCACACACAAGGAAACACGCTGCAGGAATGCTTGTATCGCACATGCTATCATAGACGAGCAAACACCTGCAGGGTTGCTTGTATCGCACATGATATCACACACAAGTAAACACGCTGCAGGACTGCTTATATCAGACATGATATCACACACAAGTAAACACGTTGCAGGACTGCTTCTATCGCACATGATATCACACACAAATAATCACGTTGCAGGACTGCTTGTATCGCACATCATATGTTAGACAAGTGGACACCTGCAGGATTGCTTGTATCGCACATGATATCACACACAAGTAAACACGCTGCAGGACTGCTGGTATCGCACATGATATCATAGACAAGAAAACACCTGCAGGATTGCTTGTATCGCACATGATATCACACACAAGTAAACACGCTGCAGGACTGCTTGTATCGCACATGATATCAGAGACAAGTAAACACCTGCAGGATTGCTTGAATTGCACATGATATCACACACAAGTAATCACGCTGCAGGACTGCTTGTATCGCACATTATATCTTAGACAAGTAAACACCTGCAGGATTGCTTGTATCGCACATGATATCACACACAAGTAATCACGCTGCAGGACTGCGGGTATCGCACATGATATCATAGACAAGAAAACACCTGCAGGATTGCTTGTATCGCACATGATATCACACACAAGTAATCACGCTGCAGGACTGCTTGTATCGCACATGATATCATAGACAAGAAAACACCTGCAGGATTGCTTGTATCGCACATGATATCACACACAAGTAAACACGCTGTAGTTATGCTTGTATCGCACATGATATCATAGACAAGTAAACAACTGCAGGATTGCTTGTATCGCATATATATATATATATATATATATATATATATATATATATATATATATATATATATATATATATATATATATATATGTATATACTGTATATACAGTATATATATCGCACATAATGTCACACACAAGTAAACACGCTGCAGGACTGCTTATATCAGACATGATATCACACACAAGTAAACACGTTGCAGGACTGCTTCTATCGCACATGGTATCACACACAAGTAATCACGCTGCAGGACTGCTTGTATCGCACATTATATCTTAGACAAGTAAACACCTGCGGGATTGCTTGTATCGCACATGATATCACACACAAGTAAACACGCTGCAGGACTGCTGGTATCGCACATGATATCATAGACAAGAAAACACCTGCAGGATTGCTTGTATCGCACATGATATCACACACAAGTAAACACGCTGCAGGACTGCTGGTATCGCACATGATATCATAGACAAGAAAACACCTGCAGGATTGCTTGTATCGCACATTCTATCTTAGACAAGTAAACACCTGCAGGATTGCTTGTATCGCACATGATATCACACACAAGTAAACACGCTGCAGGACTGCTTGTATCGCACATGATATCATAGACAAGAAAACACCTGCAGGATTGCTTGTATCGCACATGATATCATAGACAAGTAAAAACCTGCAGTACTGCTTGTATGATATCACACATTTTACTTGTATTTGAATGATATGGCACAGTATCACTACTTATGAGTGCAGACCTGGAAGCGTGTTTATGTCACATGGTTGCAAGCAGCAACACTGTGCCCGGTCCCTGAACGCATCATCTTCCTAATCATGGTCATCTTCATGTTGACGAGACAAATCATACATCTTTGTTCATTTTGTGAGTCCATAGGAGATATGATTGACACATACATGCCTGCAGACATACTTGACCCCGCCTCCTTGCTGGTTGCCATGGTTACAGATGTTTATTAGCTGAGTCAAGTCCGTCGGCTTGACCACATCTCGTTATTAGCTCGTTAGCTTATTAGGGGCGGAGGGAGGGGGTCATTAAAGACACAAACTGACCACCCTCCAGACATTCTCAACACACTCACACACACACACACACACACACACACACACACACACACACACACACACACACACACACACACACACACACACACACACACACACACACACACACACACAGAGCAGCTGTTCAAGCACGACATTAAAAGTCTTCATTTTTTCCTTTTATAGTGTCGTTAATATTTTTAGGGGTCTGCTAATGACATCACACACACACACACATGCACGCACAACCACACACACACACACGCACACACACACACTCACACAGGTAAAACGAGGAGTCGTTACCTTTTAGTGACTGTCGCTGTTGACCTTTAGGACAAATGGAGTGACAGGAAGTTTGATGTCAAACATGAATATTGTCTTCTTGCACACAAAGTGTGTCTTTTTAACACACATTTACCTGGAAGTTTTATGTCACGTGTAACGCAACATTGGAATGTAAGGTGTAACATAACATTGAACGTAACATGTAAAGTAACATTGCAATGTAAGGTGTAATGTAACATTGGAATATACGGTGTAACATAACATTGGAATGAAGGGTGCAACGTAACATTGGAATGTAAGGTGTAACATAACATTGGAATGAAGGGTGTAACGTAACATTGGAATGTAACGTGTAACGTAACATTGGAATGTAACGTAACATTGGAATATAATGTAACATTGGAATGTAACTTGTAACGCAACATTGGAATGTAAGCTGTAACATTGGAATGCAACTTGTAACGCAACATTGGAATGTAAGGTGTAATGTAACATTGGAATGTAAGGTCTAGTGTAACATTGGAATGTAAGGTGTAACGTAACATTGGAATGTAACGTAACATTGGAATGTAACGTAACATTGGAATGTAAGGGGTAACGTAACATTGGAATGTAACGCGTAACGTAAAATTGGAATGGAAGGTGTAATGTAACATTGGAATGTAACGTGTAACGTAACATTGGAATGTAAGGCGTAACGTAACATTGGAATGTAACGCGTAACGTAACATTGGAATGTAAGGTGTAATGTAACATTGGAATGTAAGGTGTAATGCAACATTGGAATGTAAGGTGTAACGTAACATTGGAATGTAAGGTGTAACGTAACATTGGATTGTAATGTGCAACGTAACATTGGAATGTAAGGGGTAACGTAACATTGGAATGTAAGGTGTAACGTAACATTGGAATGTAATGTGTAACGTAACATTGGAATGTAAGGTGTAATGTAACGTGTAATGTAACATTGGAATGTAAGGGGTAACGTAACATTGGAATGTAAGGTGTAGTGCAACATTGGAATGTAAGGTGTAACGTAACATTGGAATGTAACGTGTAATGTAACATTGGAATGTAAGGTGTAACGTAACATAGGAATGTAATGTGCAACATAACATTGGAATGTAAGGTGTAACGTAACATTGGAATGTAATGTGTCACGTAACATTGGAATGTAAGGTGTAACGTAACATTGGAATGTAAGGTGTAATGTAACATGTAATGTAACATTGGAATGTAAGGGGTAATGTAACATTGGAATGTAACGCGTAACGTAACGTTGGAATGTAAGGTGTAATGTAACATTGGAATGTAACGTGTAATGTAACATTGGAATGTAAGGTGTAACGTAACATTGGAATGTAATGTGCAACGTAACATTGGAATGTAATGGGTAACGTAACATTGGAATGTAAGGTGTAACGTAACATTGGAATGTAATGTGTAACGTAACATTGGAATGTAAGGTGTAATGTTATGTGCAACGTAACATTGGAATGTAATGGGTAACGTAACATTGGAATGTATGGTGTAATGTAATGTGCAACGTAACATTGGAATGTAATGGGTAACGTAACATTGGAATGTAAGGTGTAACGTAACATTGGAATGTAAGGTGTAACGTAACATTGGAATGTAATGTGTAACGTAACATTGGAATGTAAGGTGTAATGTTATGTGCAACGTAACATTGGAATGTAATGGGTAACGTAACATTGGAATGTAAGGTGTAACGTAACATTGGAATGTAAGGTGTAACGTAACATTGGAATGTAATGTGTAACGTAACATTGGAATGTAAGGTGTAATGTAATGTGTAATGTAACATTGGAATGTAAGGGGTAACGTAACATTGGAATGTAAGGGGTAACGTAACATTGGAATGTAAGGTGTAATGCAACATTGGAATGTAAGGTGTAACGTAACGGAATGTAATGTGCAACGTAACATTGGAATGTAATGAGTAACGTAACATTGGAATGTAAGGTGTAACGTAACATTGGAATGTAAGGTGTAACGTAACATTGGAATGTAATGTGTAACGTAACATTGGAATGTAAGGTGTAATGTAATGTGCAACGTAACATTGGAATGTAATGGGTAACGTAACATTGGAATGTAAGGTGTAACGTAACATTGGAATGTAAGGTGTAACGTAACATTGGAATGTAAGGTGTAATGTAATGTGTAATGTAACATTGGAATGTAAGGGGTAACGTAACATTGGAATGTAAGGTGTAATGTAACGTGTAATGTAACATTGGAATGTAAAGGGTAACGTAACATTGGAATGTAACGCGTAACGTAACGTTGGAATGTAAGGTGTAATGTAACATTGGAATGTAACGTGTAATGTAACATTGGAATGTAAGGTGTAACGTAACGTTGGAATGTAATGTGCAACGTAACATTGGAATGTAAGGTGTAACGTAACATTGGAATGTAAGGTGTAACGTAACATTGGAATGCAATGTGTAACGTAACATTGGAATGTAAGGTGTAATGTAATGTGCAACGTAACATTGGAATGTAAGGTGTAACGTAACATTGGAATGCAATGTGTAACGTAACATTGGAATGTAAGGTGTAATGTAATGTGCAACGTAACATTGGAATGTAATGGGTAACATAACATTGGAATGTAAGGTGTAACGTAAAATTGGAATGTAAGGTGTAACGTAACATTGGAATGTAAGGTGTAATGTAATGTGTAATGTAACATTGGAATGTAAGGGGTAACGTAACATTGGAATGTAAGGTGTAACGTAACATTGGAATGTAAGGTGTAACGTAACATTGGAATGTAATGTGCAACGTAACATTGGAATGTAAGGGGTAACGTAACATTGGAATGTAAGGTGTAACGTAACATTGGAATGTAATGTGTAACGTAACATTGGAATGTAAGGTGTAATGTAACGTGTAATGTAACATTGGAATGTAAGAGGTAACGTAACATTGGAATGTAAGGTGTAGTGCAACATTGGAATGTAAGGTGTAACGTAACATTGGAATGTAAGGTTTAATGTAACATTGGAATGTAAAGTGTAATGTAACGTGTAATGTAACATTGGAATGTAAGGTGTAACGTAACATTGGAATGTAACGTGTAAGTAACATTGGAATGTAACGCGTACTGTAACATTAGACTGTAACATGTAATGTAACACTGGATTGTAGCGTGTAACTTAACATTGGAATGTAACGTGTACCGTAACATTGGAATGTAATGTGTGATGTAACACTGGAATGTAGCATATAACGTAACACTGGATTGTAGCGTGTAACTTACCATTGGAATGTAACGTGTAACATAACATTGGATTGTGACGTATAGCGTAACATTGGAAGGTAATGTGTAACGTAACATTGGAATGTGACGTATAGCGTAACATTGTAAGGTAATGTGTAACGTAACAGTAACCTGTAATGTAACAGTGGAATGTAGCGTGTAACGTAACATTGGAATGTAACATGTAACTTAACATTGGAATGTGACATATAGCGTAGCATTGGAATGTAATGTGTAACGTAACATTGGACTGTAACCTGTAATGTAACAGTGGAATGTAGCGTGTAACGTAACATTGGAATGTAACATGTAACGTTGCATTCTCTTTTTTTATCTGCAGTATGTAAGCTCAGTGTGCAATTTGTGACACAAAAGTGTTTTATTATTTGCACATGTTGTAATCTTTTAGTGTGCAATATGAGAGTAATTCAATTGTTGTTATCACCATCTTTTACCATTTGACCTGCTCAGTGGACCTGTGGTTAGACTGTTCGCCCTGAGACTGGAAGGGCGTGAGTTCAAACCCCGGCCGAATCATACCAAAGACTATAAAAATAGGACCTCCCTGGGGGTCGGGGGTTAAATCACCAAAATGATTCCCGAGCGTGACCACCGCTGCTGCTAACTGCTCCCCTCACCTCCCAGGGGGTGAACAAGGGGATGGGTGAAATGCAGAGAATCATTTCACCTCACCTAGTGTGTGTGTGTGTGTGTGTGTGTGTGTGTGTGTGTGTGTGTGTGTGTGTGTGACTATTGTTGGGACTTTAACTTTTTTTAACTTTATTAGTATTACTGTAATCTTTGCTAGTGTTGTCATTGTTTGTATTATTATTTTTCATCATGTTATTGTTTTTATTACATTTGACCTTTACTGAATGTAAAATATTTACTGCAGCCTTTGGGATGAATAAAGGTCTGTCTTCTCCTCTCCTAAACCAAGCCTTTACTTTGTAAATTGTCATCAACAGAGCAACTTCTGGGATTCTATCTCTTTTCACACCCTTGATTTATCTTTATCTCGTTTTAAATAAAACATATATTAATTATTTGAATATTGGTGTGAAATAGCGTGATCCTCAGCCTCTCATTAGTATTGCAATGACCCTCTGCTGCCACCTGCTGGCAAACACCGTCACTGCAGCGTATCTGCCAACATGTCGTAATCCGAGCAATAACCTCATTTCCACTCGGACTTCAGACATCACTTCCGGTTTAGCCAATGAAGTTTCAAAGTATAAGCCGCTCAAAACTAATTTTATAGTGGACTGACTTGCTCCAGTTTTAATAATGTCGTGATTCCACAATACAAAATGGATACATTTTGAAAGAAAAGTACACACTGTAAATTGTACGTAATAAATCAGCCTACTTGTGGAAAGACTTCAAAAATAGACTCTGCGTTCATTAAAAAAGGCAACTAGACTTTCTTTTGGCACTTGCAGACCATTTTTTCAACATTTTCAAGGCGTAATTATTTATTTTTCGATTCTATTTTATTCTTATATATGACGTTATGTCATACTTGCCAACCCTCCCGAATTTTCCGGGAGACTCCCGAAATTCAGCGCCTCACCCGAAAAACTCCCGGGACAAATATTCTCCCGAAAATCTCCCGATTTTCAGCCGGAGCTGGAAGCCACGCCCCCCCTCCAGCTCCATGCGGACCTGAGTGAGGACAGCCTTGACAGGAGGACAACCGGGTGACAAGAAATAAATCATCCAGACTAGAGATAAATTGTATTATTATGTTTATCTTACCTAAAAATAAATATATTTGTTAATTAAAAAAAAAAAAAAGTAAATTAATTTTTACTATATTTTGCTAAAAACATCAAAATTTATTTTATTTTTATTTTTATTTTTTCTGACTCCTTATTACATCCAGCCATAGAATTATACACTAAAATAAACATATTTGAAATAATTAATTATAAATTATCATAATAATTCATTTAAAATGTCCATATTTAATTATTAAAATAATTGCTTGTTTATCAACAACTTTAGCATTTTATTCATTACATTTTGAAACTCTCAGAACCCAAGTTATGTTATATTCCTTAATATTTATTTATGCAAGTTTGAAGTATCAATTATCTAAACACAGTTTTGTTTGCATATTTTCAGAATATATATATATATATATATATATATATATATATATATATATATATATATATATATGTATGTGTGGGGAAAAAAATCACAAGACTACTTCATCTCTACAGGCCTGTTTCATGAGGGGTTCCCTCAATCATCAGAAAATCTCCTGATGATTGAGGTAACCCCTCATGAAACAGGCCTGTAGAGATGAAGTAGTCTTGTGATTTTTTTTCCCCACACATACATATATTGCGCTCTACTACGGTATCGAGCACTATTTTTTGGATAACCTTATTAAGACATATATATATATATATATATATATATATATATATATATATATATATATATATATATATATATATATATAAATATATGAAATACTTGACTTGGTAAATTCTAGTTGTCAATATACTCCACCCCTCTTAACCACGCCCCCACCCCCCACCTCCCGAAATCGGAGGTCTCAATGTTGGCAAGTATGCGTTATGTGTATTGTTTTTCATAGAGAATGACATGTGCTTTTAATTTGAAGAAGCCCTTATCTCCCGGAAGTGTCGTGACGCTATTGAAAATTTGAAGTTGCGGTCTTCCGGAGGGCAGAACCCACAGACTTGGCGGCAGTTGACAATCAGCCAAGTCCTTATTTTCTTCTTTTTGGAGGGAAACTGCCCTTTAATTCATGCTAGCCTCAAGTTTGTCTTCAGGTTAACCGGATGTTATCTCGGCTCCTTTTCCTGCTCAGTTAGCGTCACTAGCATGCAGTGTGATCGCCGTGTCAAGCGGTGTTTGGAACCGGAAGTGGATGTATGGAGCTGTAAACCGGTGAGGCGTGTGCGTGTGTGCGCGTTCGCGTGAGCTCAAGCAAGTAACTATCGATTAGTAATCGAAGTACTCATCGATTGTGTAGAAGCGGGTCTGTTTGGAGGCGGGACTTCCGGATTCGGATTGTCCAATGGAGTTGCTCCCTACTTTGATTCGAATGACTCGCCAGGAGAAGGACGGACAGGTCAGTGCCGGTTGCCATGACGACGACCCAAGTGTGTTTCCACCCCTAACACTGAGATGTTTGGCGCAGGTGTGCGTGTTCCGAGCAAGAAGTCCTCCGCTCCCTTGTCCAAGATGTCTGGCAGGAGAACCAGTAAGAGGAGATGGACTTTAAGACTCTTGAGAGCATGTTACCATGACAACAGTCGCCAGCTGTGATGTCATCGTGTCTTTCAGGGCCACATCAACCACATGATGCCTGGAGGAGGCGGGGCTCCGTGATCACGGGCCAATGAGTGGCGGGGAAGGTAGTGAGTCAAAGTCTGGCTATGGAGATCCTGGATAAACTTCACTCAGCTCCATCCGCAGGTCACCATGGCAACATAACCAGCGTTGTCGCACTACATAATCCTACCCTGGATAAGAACTCCTGCCTCGTGGTACACGCCCAGCCACATTAGCTCTAAATGTTTGAATTCTTTTATTTTTGTAATTTTCAAACTGAAAGCCATTTTGTTGCCATCACTTCCTTTTTTCAGAATAAAACATTTCCTGCAAAGTCATCCTTTATTTATGTCACACATTGTATCAATTCAGTGACTCTTAGGAAGAAAACATTAATAGAAACTATCGTAACTCCAGGACGCTTCTAAACTTTTAATTTGAAGGGGCTCGGGTTGCCCTGCCTATGATGGCGTCCAATAATGCATTGATGTTCATGTTTTCATGCACTTTCTTCTCGCCTGCGTCACTTATCCGACACGTGTCAGTCAGTCTGCTGAGTTTTGCTTCGTTTGGCTGCAGGAACGTCACCTGCTCAGGTAAGAAGAGCGTTGAAAAGGAACTGTTGAAAAGCGTGTGAATTCTGCTGAGTCACCTACAAGAAGAGGGTAGAGCCCCCTGGTGGCAGGAGGCTTCGCCGCACATCTTTTTGGTCCAAATGATACCACTCGCCGTCTTTCTGGTTTCTGAGGGGGGGGAAAAAAAGACCTTGTCTGACACGCCCACGCCACTGGCTCCTCCCACTTGGTGTATCTGAGGTGGGACTTTACCTGCGTGAAATAAGACGGACCGACAGGTGGAGCTCACCGCGCTCTTGGCGTCTGCGTCCGACAGACCGAACAACGTGCTTCTGAGCGTCGTCTCAGGAAAACAACACACGCTTGAGTTTAGGCCAGTAGGCGGAGCCAAAGGGAAGGATACAAGTTGATGATGTCATAGGGTCCTCGCAGTTCCAGAGGCTGAGGACGTAAACAAAACACGTGTTGTGTAAACAGGCGTGTGTGACATGTTGAGTAAACACGTTATGTAAACATGTGTTGTGTAAACGTGTGTGTGACATGTTGTGTATACACATGTGTAACATGTTGTGTAAACACGTGTAAAGGCGTGTGTGACATGTGTAAACACGTGTAAAGGCGTGCGTGACATGTAGTGTAAAGGCGTGTGTGACGTGTAAATATGTGTACAAGTGTGTGTGACATGTTGCGTAAACACATGTGTAAAGGCATGTGTGACATGTGTAAACACGTGTAAAGGTGTGTGTGACATGTGTAAACACGTGTAAAGGCGTGCGTGACGTGTAAATTTGTGTACAAGTGTGTGTGACATGTTGTGTAAACACATGTGTAAAGGCGTGTGTGACATGTTGTGTAAACAGATGTGTAAAGACGTGTGTGACATGTGTAAACACATGTGTAAAGGCGTGTGTGACATGTTGTGTAAACACATGTGTAAAGGCGTGTGTGACATGTGTAAACACATATGTAAAGGCGTGCGTGACGTGTAAATTTGTGTACAAGTGTGTGTGACATGTTGTGTAAACACATGTGTAAAGGCGTGTGTGACATGTTGTGTAAACAGATGTGTAAAGACGTGTGTGACATGTAAACACGTGTAAAGGCGTGTGTGACATGTGTAAACATGTGTAAAGGCGTGTGTGACATGTTGTGTAAACACATGTGTAAAGGCGTGTGTGACATGTGTAAACACATGTGTAAAGGCGTGTGTGACATGTTGTATAAACAGATGTGTAAAGACGTGTGTGACGTGTAAACACGTGTGTAAAGGCGTGTGTGACATGTGTAAACACATGTAAAGGCGTGCGTGACATGTAGTGTAAAGGCGTGCGTGACATGTGTAAAGGCGTGTGTGACATGTATAAATATGTGTACAAGTGTGTGTGACATGTGTAAACACATGTGTAAAGGCGTGTGTGACATGTGTAAACACGTGTAAAGGTGTCTGTGACATGTGTAAACACGTGTAAAGGCGTGCGTGACGTGTAAATTTGTGTACAAGTGTGTGACATGTGTAAACACGTGTAAAGGCGTGTGTGACATGTTGTGTAAACAGATGTGTAAAGACGTGTGTGACGTGTAAACACGTGTGTAAAGGCGTGTGTGACATGTGTAAACACATGTGTAAAGGCGTGTGTGACATGTTGTGTAAACACATGTGTAAAGGCGTGTGTGACATGTGTAAACACATGTGTAAAGGCGTGCGTGACATGTGTAAATTTGTGTACAAGTGTGTGTGACATGTTGTGTAAACACATGTGTAAAGGCGTGTGTGACATGTTGTGTAAACAGATGTGTAAAGACGTGTGTGACGTGTAAACACGTGTGTAAAGGCGTGTGTGACATGTGTAAACACATGTGTAAAGGTGTGTGTGACATGTTGTGTAAACACATGTGTAAAGGCGTGTGTGACATGTGTAAAGGCGTGTGTGACATGTGTAAACATGTTGTGTAAAGGCCTGTGTGACATGTGTAAACAGATGTATAAGGGCGTGTGACACATGTAAACATGTTGTGCAAAGGTGTGTGTGACATATGTAATACATGTGTAAAGGTGTGTGTGACATGTTGTGTAAACATGTGTAAAGGCGTGTGTGACATGTTATGTAAAGGCGTGTGTGACATATGTAAACATGTGTAAAGGCGTGTGTGACATGTGTAAACATCTTGTGTAAAGGCGTGTGTGACATGTTGTGTAAACACATCTTGTGTAAAATCGTGTGTGACATGTTGTGTAAACACATCTTGTGTAAAGTCGTGTGTGACATCTTGTGTAAACACATCTTGTGTAAAGGCGTGTGTGATATGTTACGTAAACACATCTTGTGTAAAGGCGTGTGTGACATGTTGTGTAAACACATTTAAAGGCGTGTCTGACATGTTGTGTAAAGGCGTTTGTGTTATGTTGTGCCAACACATGTGTAAAGGCGTGTGTGTCATGTTGTGTAAACACGTGTGTAAAGTCGTGTGTGACATGTTGTGTAAACACATTGTGTAAAGACCTGTGTTTCATGTTGTGTAAACACATGTGTAAAGCCGTGTGTGACATGTTGTGTAAAGGCGCGTGTGACATACTGTGTAAACACATGTGTAAAGGCGTGTGTGACATGTGTAAACACATGTTGAAAGGCGTGTGTGATATACTGTGTAAACACATGTGTAAAGGCTTGTGTGACATGTTGTGTAAACACATGTAGTGTAAAGGCATGTCTGTGACATGTTGTCTAAACACATGTGTAAAGGCGTGTGTGACATGTTGTGTAAACACATGTAGTGTAAAGGCGTGTGTGATATACTGTGTAAACACATGTGTAAAGGCTTGTGTGACATGTTGTGTAAACACATGTAGTGTAAAGGCGTGTCTGTGACATGTTGTCTAAACACATGTGTAAAGGCGTGTGTGACATGTTGTGTAAACACATGTAGTGTAAAGGCGTGTCTGTGACATGTTGTCTAAACACATGTGTAAAGGCGTGTGTGACATGTTGTGTAAACACATGTAGTGTAAAGGCGTGTTTGAAATGTTGTGTAAACACATGTTTAAACACATGTAGTGTAAAGGCGTGTCTGTGACGTGTTGTCTAAACACATGTTGTGTACACACATGTGTAAAGGCGTGTGTGACATGTTGTGTAAACACATGTAGTGTAAAGGCGTGTCTGTGACGTGTTGTCTAAACACATGTTGTGTAAACACGTGTAAAGGCGTGTGTGACATGTTGTGTAAACACATGTAGTGTAAAGGCGTGTGTGACATGTTGTGTAAACACATGTGTAAAGGCGTGTGTGACATGTTGTGTAAACACATGTTGTGTAAAGGCGTGTGTGACATGTTGTGTAAACACATGTGTAAAGGCGTGTGTGACATGTTGTGTAAACACATGTTGTGTAAAGGCGTGTGTGACATGTTGTGTAAACACATGTGTAAAGGCGTGTGTGACATGTTGTGTAAACACATGTAGTGTAAAGGCGTGTGTGACATGTGTAAACACCTGTTGTGTAAACCCAAGTCATCAAAGTGAGGACGACACACACCTTGTCAGCTGCACTGGACAACATCACGTTCTGAAAGACACGGGGGCGGAGCTTCTTCATCATCATCATCATCATCATCATCATCATCATGGCCGGATAACACAGACAGGAAGTACCTTTCCTTTGCATGTCTCCGTCAAGCTAATGGCGTTAGAAATGGTGTAGCGTCTCATGGTGGCGTCTCTGATGGCTGCGGCGTATGACACTTCAAACACCACGCCTCTCTCCACAGCCTGCACACACACACACACACACACACACACACACACACACACACACACACGTGCCCACTCAGCATTGTTAGCACTGACAGTTAGCATTACATGAGTGTGACTAACCCCAGTGACAGGAGCTCTCTTCAAGAAGAAAGGCAGTTGCTCCGTCACACACAAACTAATCACGTCTACGTCCAGCTGCATGCACGCCACCTGCAAACATACACAACTAGGTCAGTGTGTGTGTCTGTGTGTGTGTGTGTGTGTGTGTGTGTGTGTGTGTGTGTGTCTCTCACATGAAAAACTTTCTCCGTCATTGGCTGGACTGCAATCAAGTCAAAAGTACGATACTCTGCAGCATTTGGCCTCTAAACAACACAACATGACACAACATGACTAAACAACGCAACATGACTTCCTGTTGTGATGTGTGTCTATTTGGCCCCTACACAACACAAAATGACAACATGACTTCCTGTTGTGATGTGTGTCTATTTGGCCTCTAAACAACACAACATGACTTCCTGTTGTGATGTGTGTCATTTGGCCTCTAAACAACACAACATGACTTCCTGTTGTGATGTGTCTATTTGGCCTTTAAACAACACAATATGACTTCCTGTTGCGATTTGTGTCTATTTTGCCTCTAAACAACACAACTTCCTGCTGTGATGTGTGTCTATTTGGCCTCTAAACAACACAACATGACCTCTTGTTGTGATGTGTGTCTATTTGGCCTCTAAACAACACAACATGACTTCCTGTTGTGATGTGTGTCTATTTGGCCTCTAAACAACACAACATGACTTCCTTTTGTGATGTGTGTCTATTTGGCCTCTAAACAACACAACATGACTTCCTGTTGTGATGTGTGTCTATTTGGCCTCTAAACAACACAACATAACTTCCTGTTGTGTTGTGTGTCTATTTGGCCTCTAAACAACACAAAATGACAACATGACTTCCTGTTGTGTTGTGTGTCTATTTGGCCTCTAAACAACACAAAATGACAACATGACTCCCTGTTGTGATGTGTGTCTATTTGGCCTCTAAACAACACAACATGACTTCCTGTTGTGATGTGTGTCTATTTGGCCTCTAAACAACACAACATGACACAACATGACTTCCTGTTGTGATGTGTGTCTATTTGGCCTCTAAACAACACAACTTCCTGCTGTGATGTGTGTCTATTTGGCCCCTAAACAACACAACATGACTTCTTGTTGTGATGTGTGTCTATTTGGCCTCTAAACAACACAACATGACTTCCTGTTGTGATGTGTGTCATTTGGCCTCTAAACAACACAACATGACTTCCTGTTGTGATGTGTCTATTTGGCCTTTAAACAACACAATATGACTTCCTGTTGTGATGTGTGTCTATTTGGCCTCTAAACAACACAACTTCCTGTTGCGATTTGTGTCTATTTTGCCTCTAAACAACACAACTTCCTGCTGTGATGTGTGTCTATTTGGCCTCTAAACAACACAACATGACCTCTTGTTGTGATGTGTGTCTATTTGGCCTCTAAACAACACAACATGACTTCCTGTTGTGATGTGTGTCTATTTTGCCTCTAAACAACACAACTTCCTGCTGTGATGTGTGTCTATTTGGCCTCTAAACAACACAACATGACCTCTTGTTGTGATGTGTGTCTATTTGGCCTCTAAACAACACAACATGACTTCCTGTTGTGATGTGTGTCTATTTGGCCTCTAAACAACACAACATGACTTCCTGTTGTGTTGTGTGTCTATTTGGCCTCTAAACAACACAAAATGACAACATGACTTCCTGTTGTGTTGTGTGTCTATTTGGCCTCTAAACAACACAAAATGACAACATGACTCCCTGTTGTGATGTGTGTCTATTTGGCCTCTAAACAACACAACATGACTTCCTGTTGTGATGTGTGTCTATTTGGCCTCTAAACAACACAACATGACACAACATGACTTCCTGTTGTGATGTGTGTCTATTTGGCCTCTAAACAACACAACTTCCTGCTGTGATGTGTGTCTATTTGGCCCCTAAACAACACAACATGACTTCTTGTTGTGATGTGTGTCTATTTGGCCTCTAAACAACACAACATGACTTCCTGTTGTGATGTGTCTATTTGGCCTTTAAACAACACAATATGACTTCCTGTTGTGATGTGTGTCTATTTGGCCTCTAAACAACACAACATGACTTCCTGTTGTGATGTGTGTCTATTTGGCCTCTAAACAACACAACATGACACAACATGACTTCCTGTTGTGATGTGTGTCTATTTGGCCTCTAAACAACACAACTTCCTGCTGTGATGTGTGTCTATTTGGTCTCTAAACAACACAACATGACACAACATGACTTCCTGTTGTGATGTGTGTCTATTTGGCCTCTAAACAACACAACTTCCTGCTGTGATGTGTGTCTATTTGGCCTCTAAACAACACAACATGACTTCCTGTTGTGATGTGTGTCATTTGGCCTCTAAACAACACAACATGACTTCCTCTTGTGATGTGTCTATTTGGCCTTTAAACAACACAATATGACTTCCTGTTGTGATGTGTGTCTATTTGGCCTCTAAACAACACAACATGACTTCCTGTTGTGATGTGTGTCTATTTGGTCTCTAAACAACACAAAATGACAACATGACTTCCTGTTGTGTTGTGTGTCTATTTGGCCTCTAAACAACACAAAATGACAACATGACTCCCTGTTGTGTTGTGTGTCTATTTGGCCTCTAAACAACACAACATGACTTCCTGTTGTGATGTGTGTCTATTTGGCCTCTAAACAACACGACTTCCTGTTGTGATGTGTGTCTATTTGGCCTCTAAACAACACGACTTCCTGTTGTGATGTGTGTCTATTTGACCTCTAAACAACATAAGGTGACACAACATGACTTCCTGTTGTGTGTCTTCTTGTATCAATTGTCATGAATATAGAGATGATAGTTGTGATACTTACAAAGTGACACAGGTCCCACATGACCAGCGTCAGTCTGTTGAGCACTCTGATTGGTCTAGAGCGGCCCTGCAACACACACACACACACACACACACACACAATGTCAACAAGTATAGACAATATGTAACACACACATAAAAAATTAATAAAATAATAATGATTATAATAAGTGTAAAGATGCTAATGTGTATTTACAGTGAGCATCTTGTAATTAGTGCATTAATACACCATCATAAAAATCATCAAATGCTATCACTGACTTGTTATTTTTCACAGCATTTCTATTTCTTCCAATCATTTCAGGTCATATTTGCAAACGGAATAAAAAGTAATGTGATAGAATTCTAATCTGTCCATTACAGTTGAAGTCTCATTCAGGTGTGCTCTTCAATGTTTCTTATGATGACATTGTCTAGGTGTAAACACTTCCTAACATGGAATGCTGCTTCTAGATTACTGCATAGATGATGTTTTACACATCTATGCACGTAAATATTCAATATTTGAAGAACAGTCTACATGACTTTATGTAACATATGTAAATAATCGATATTTGAAGAACAATCGACATGATTTTATGTAACATACGTAACTAATCGATATTTGAAGAACAGTCAACATGACTTTATGTAACATACGTAAATAATCGATATTTGAAGAACAGTCAACATGACTTTATGTAACATACGTAAATAATCAAAATTTGAAGAACAATCGACATGATTTTATGTAACATACGTAACTAATCGATATTTGAAGAACAGTCAACATGACTTTATGTAATATACGTAAATAATCGATATTTGAAGATCAGTCAACATGACTATGTAACATACGTAAATAATCGATATTTGAAGAAGTCGACATGACTTTATGTAACATACGTAAATAATCGATATTTGAAGATCAGTCAACATGACTATGTAACATACATAAATAATCGATATTTGAAGTACGTAGATCATTGATATTTGAAGCACAGTCGACATGCAGCCTGTGTCCTGTTTGAAGAACAGTCGACATGACTTTATGTAACATACGTAGATAATCGATATTTGAAGCACAGTCGACATAACTATGTAACATATGTAAATAATCGATATTTGAAGAACAGTCGACATGACTTTAGGTAACATACGTAAATAATCTACATTTGAAGAACAGTCTACGTGACTATGTACGGTAACATATGCAAATAATCGATATTTGAAGAACAGTCTACGTGACTATGTAACATATGTAAATAATCGATATTTGAAGAACAGTCTACATGACCTTAGGTAACATACGTAAATAATCTATATTTGAAGAACAGTCTACGTGACTATGTAACATATGTAAATAATCGATATTTGAAGAACAGTCTACGTGACTATGTAACATATGTAAATAATCGATATTTAAAGAACAGTCGACATGACTTTATGTAACATACGTAGATAATCGATATTTGAAGCACAGTCGACATGACTATGTAACATATGTAAATAATCAATATTTGAAGAACAGTCGACATGACTTTATGTAACATACGTAAATAATCGATATTTGAAGAACAGTCTACGTGACTATGTAACATACGTAAATAATCGATATTTGAAGAACAGTCTACATGACTTTAGGTAACATACGTAAATAATCAATATTTGAAGAACAGTCTACGTGACTATGTAACATATGTAAATAATCGATATTTGAAGCACAGTCTACGTGACTTTATGTAACATACGTAACTAATCGATATTTGAAGAACAGTCAACATGACTTTATGTAACATACGTAAACAATCAATATTTAAAGAACAGTCGACATGACTTTATGTAATAATTGATATTTGAAGAACAGTCTACGTGACTTTATGAAATCGATATTTGAAGAACAGTCCACATGACTTTATGTAACATACATAAATAATTGATATTTGAAGAACAGTCTACATGACTTTATGTAACATACATAAATAATTGATATTTGAAGAACAGTCTACATGACTTTATGTAACGTAATCGATATTTGAAGAATAGTTTACGTGACTTTCATAATCAATATTTGAAGAACAGTCTCCGTGACTTTATGCAACATACGTAAATAATCGATATTTGACTAGGTAACATACGTAAATAATTGATATTTGAAGAATAGTCTACATGACTTTATGTAACATACGTAAATAATCTATATTTGAGGAACAGTCAACATGACTTTATGTAACATACATAAACAATCAATATTTAAAGAACAGTAGACATGACTTTATGTAACATACGTAGATAATCGATATTTAAAGAACAGTCGACATGACTATGTAATAATTGATATTTGAAGAACAGTCTACGTGACTTTATGAAATCGATATTTGAAGAACAGTCAACATAACTTTATGTAACATACATAAACAATCAATATTTAAAGAACAGTAGACATGACTTTATGTAACATACGAAGATAATCCATATTTGAAGAACAGTCGACATGACTTTATGCAACATACGTAAACAATCGATATTTAAAGAACAGTCGATATGACTTTATGTAATAATTGATATTTGAAGAACAGTCTACATGACTTTATGAAATCGATATTTGATGAACAGTCGACATGACTTTATGTAACATACATAAATAATTTATATTTGAAGAACAGTAGACATGACTTTATGTAACATACGTAGATAATCGATATTTGAAGAACAGTCGACATGACTTTATGCAACATACGTAAACAATCGATATTTAAAGAACAGTCGACATGACTTTATGTAATAATTGATATTTGAAGAACAGTCTACGTGACTTTATGAAATCGATATTTGATGAACAGTCGACATGACTTTATGTAACATACATAAATAATTGATATTTGAAGAACAGTCTACATGACTTTATGTAATAATTGATATTTGAAAAACAGTCTACATGACTTTATGAAATCGATATTTGATTAACAGTCTACATGACTTTATGTAACATACGTAAATAATTGATATTTGAAGAACGGTTTACATGACTTTATGTAACATACATAAATAATCGATATTTGAAGAACAGTCAACATGACTTTATGTAACATACATAAACAATCTATATTTAAAGAACAGTAGACATGAATTTATGTAACATACGTAGATAATCGATATTTGAAGAACAGTCGACATGACTTTATGCAACATACGTAAAAAATCGATATTTAAAGAACAGTCGACATGACTATGGAATAATTGATATTTGAAGAACAGTCTACGTGACTTTATGAAATCGATATTTGAAGAACAGTCAACATGACTTTATGTAACATACATAAACAATCAATATTTAAAGAACAGTAGACATGAATTTATGTAACATACGAAGATAATCCATATTTGAAGAACAGTCGACATGACTTTATGCAACATACGTAAACAATCGATATTTAAAGAACAGTCGACATGACTTTATGTAATAATTGATATTTGAAGAACAGTCTACGTGACTTTATGTAATCAATATTTGATGAACAGTCCACATGACTTTATGTAACATACATAATTGATATTTGAAGAACAGTCTACATGACTTTATGTAACATACATAAATAATTGATATTTGAAGAACAGTCTACATGACTTTATGTAACGTAATCGATATTTGAAGAATAGTTTACGTGACTTTCATAATCAATATTTGAAGAACAGTCTACGTGACTTTGTGTAACATACGTAAATAATCGATATTTGACTATGTAACATACGTAAATAATTGATATTTGAAGAATAGTCTACATGACTTTATGTAACATACGTAAATAATCGATATTTGAGGAACAGTCAACATGACTTTATGTAACATACATAAACAATCAATATTTAAAGAACAGTATACATGACTTTATGTAACATACATAGATAATCGATATTTAAAGAACAGTCCACATGACTTTATGTAATAATTGATATTTGAAGAACAGTCTACGTGACTTTATGAAATCGATATTTGAAGAACAGTCAACATAACTTTATGTAACATACATAAACAATCAATATTTAAAGAACAGTAGACATGAATTTATGTAACATACGAAGATAATCCATATTTGAAGAACAGTCGACATGACTTTATGCAACATACGTAAACAATCGATATTTAAAGAACAGTCGACATGACTTTATGTAATAATTGATATTTGAAAAACAGTCTACGTGACTTTATGTAATCAATATTTGATGAACAGTCCACATGACTTTATGTAACATACATAATTGATATTTGAAGAACAGTAGACATGACTTTATGTAACATACATAAATAATTGATATTTGAAGAACAGTCTACATGACTTTATGTAACGTAATCGATATTTGAAGAATAGTTTACATGACTTTCATAATCAATATTTGAAGAACAGTCTACGTGACTTTATGTAACATACGTAAATAATCGATATTTGACTAGGTAACATACGTAAATAATTGATATTTGAAGAATAGTCTACATGACTTTATGTAACATACGTAAATAATCAATATTTGAGGAACAGTCAACATGACTTTATGTAACATACATAAACAATCAATATTTAAAGAACAGTAGACATGACTTTATGTAACATACGTAGATAATCGATATTTAAAGAACAGTCCACATGACTTTATGTAATAATTGATATTTGAAGAACAGTCTACGTGACTTTATGAAATCGATATTTGAAGAACAGTCAACATGACTTTATGTAACATACATAAACAATCAATATTTAAAGAACAGTAGACGTGACTTTATGTAACATACGTAGATAATCGATATTTGAAGAACAGTCGACATGACTTTATGCAACATACGTAAACAATCGATATTTAAAGAACAGTCAACATGACTTTATGTAATAATTGATATTTGAAGAACAGTCTACATGACTTTATGAAATCGATATTTGATGAACAGTCGACATGACTTTATGTAACATACATAAATAATTGATATTTGAAGAACAGTCTACATGACTTTATGTAATAATTGATATTTTAAGAACAGTCTACATGACTTTATGAAATCGATATTTGATGAACAGTCTACATGACTTTATGTAACATACGTAAATAATTGATATTTGAAGAACGGTTTACATGACTTTATGTAACATACATAAATAATCGATATTTGAAGAACAGTCTACGTGACTTTATGTAACATACGTAACTAATCGATATTCGAAGAACAGTCAACATGACTTTATGTAACATATGTAAACAATCTATATTTAAAGAACAGTAGACATGACTTTATGTAACATACGTAGATAATCGATATTTGAAGAACAGTCGACATGACTTTATGCAACATACGTAAACAATCGATATTTAAAGAACAGTCGACATGACTATGTAATAATTGATATTTGAAGAACAGTCTACGTGACTTTATGAAATCGATATTTGAAGAACAGTCCACATGACTTTATGTAACGTAATCAATATTTGAAGAATAGTTTACGTGACTTTCATAATCAATATTTGAAGAACAGTCTACGTGACTTTTTGTAACATACGTAAATAATCGATATTTGACTATGTAACATACGTAAATAATTGATATTTGAAGAATAGTCTACATGACTTTATGTAACATACGTAAATAATCGATATTTGAGGAACAGTCTACGTGACTGTATGTAACATACGTACATAATCGTTACCTGGACATTAGTTATCTGTAAGATAGTTACCTGGACAATTGGTAGCTGATCAATAAGCTCATTGATCGGTTTGGGGGAGGGAATATCCTGCAGAAGAAAAAACATTCGTCAGGTTGTGTGATAAAGTGTCAGTGGGCGTGTCTCACCTGTTTCCTTTTGGCTGTGGCTTCAAAAGTATAGTTCACTGCCACCGTGGAAAAACCAACTACAGGAAAATAATGCAAAATATTGATATTATTACTATTATGCTTCAATGCACTGATTGGATTACAGTGTGTATATACATGTGTATTAATATCATAATTGTTAATGATTGAAGAGTATACATTCACATGTATTAATATCATAATTGTTAATGATTGACACGTACACAAACAGATGTATTAATATCTTATTTGTTCATTATTGAAATGTATACAAACACATATTAGTATCACAATTGTGAGTTATCGACGTATATACAAATACGCGTATTAATATCATAATAGTGAGTTATTGACGTGTATACGAACACATAATTGTGAGGTATTGACGCGTTTTCTACCCAAAAAGACTGAATTTGAAATGAATTGTCTGGTTAGCTAAAACGACTTCGCTAGCCAAGCTAACTTTCATAAAAAAGTTACACTCGGCGACTTGAAATAAAGGTATTTTAAAACAATTTATATTCGGTGGACTCACGATGAGCTGCAGTGTCAATCATTCGCTGCATGTTGCTTTTATCTGGCGAGAAAGTCAAGTTTAAATCCATAAAGACAGACATGATGTAGCAATGTGTGCTACCAGATGCTAGCACGCGGATCGTAACAAGCGAAAGGCATTCTGGGAGTTGTGGTTCTTTTAGCCAGTAGCGGCCAGTTGCGGCTTACATCCGCCAGGGGGCAGAACAACACGTCGTGGACCGAATACCGAAAAAGGAAAAAGAAACAAGGGGTGAAAGAGGTAAAAAGGACGAACTTTTTGGATTTGTTAGAAAATAAAGAGCATGTATTAATGTATAGTAAATACAAGGACATATTAAAAAGAAACTGGAGACAGAGAAGATGAATGTGGCATTGGAGGATAAAAATTAATTTGTCCACACTCCTTTTCGAAGGGTGGCGGTAATGCTTGTTATCGGCCATTTTAAAGAAAGAAGAAGTTAAAGACGAAGAAGACAAGGTGACGTCATCTTGGCTCGATTTGTTATTATTATAATCCAAGTTCATTCATGACAAATTTGTGCTTTAAAGATGTGCTATTTGGTTTTACACTGTATGAAAAACAATTTCAAAAGGAATTTTACCTTTGCAACCTCATTATACTATTGGCTAAGTTTTATATTTATAAATGTAAGTATCTCAATATCCGACCTGTTTTTTTGTGCCTTTAAAAAAGAATTAGAACTCGACTTCAAAACACTCTCTACCTCTAGCAACCCAAAAGCTGTGAAAACTGTGATGCTGTGTGAGCCAAGAATGATTACCATGAATTGATTAACGTGGACCCCGACTTAAACAAGTTGAAAAACTTATTGGGGTGTTACCATTTAGTGGTCAATTGTACGGAATATGTACTGTACTGTGCAATCTACTAATAAAAGTTTCAATCAATCAAAAAAAGCCTATGGCTTTACATTTTGTTTATATATATATATATATATATATATATATATATATATATATATATATATATATATATATATATATATATATTAGAGATGCGCGGTTTGCGGGCACAACCGCGGAGTCCGCGGATTATCCGCGGATCGGGCTGATGAAATTAAAAAAAATTAGATTTTATCCGCGGGTCGGGTCGGGTGGTTGAAATAAAAAAAAAATTAGATTTTAAATAGATTCAGGCGGGTGGCAGTTAAACCAATTCGGAAATATATATACATAGTTAAATGTTGTTACCCACATACGAAAAACAAGCAGGCACCTGCAGCATATGCCACAACAGAAGAAAAAAAAAAAAAAGAGATGGACACTTTTACGGAGCGGAGAAGGGACGCCTCGCCGGGGTCCGGGACCGAGGCCCCTTCCCCCGAGAGGGCCCCACCGGGAGCCGTAGCTGAGGCGATCCGTGAGAAGGGCCCGACGCACGTCCAGGGTCACCACCGCGCCCACCGCACCGACACCCCGCCTCGTCCGCCTTCGCCGCGGCCGGCGTCACGCGCAGCAGGTAAGCAGCTTACCTGCCCGCCACCCCCGTGGCCGGGGGCTCGTAACAGGGGTCACTCCGCGCGCTCCGCCCGCGCAGCTTACCTGCCCGCCACCCCCATTGCCGGGGGCGCGTAACAGGGGTCACTCTGCGCGCAGTGCGCTCATGAAAGGGGTGGGGCTCACCCCGGTTGATATAGACAGCAGCTGGACGGTGGCCATGGAAGTCGGAACCCGCTAAGGAGTGTGTAACAACCCACCTGCCGAATCAACTAGCCCTGAAAATGGATGGCGCTGGAGCGTCGGGCACATACCCGGCCGTCGCCGGCAGCGAGATGCGCTTGGAGGTGCGCTCAGCGCGGCTCCCATATGATTGCGCACTGGTGTGCGTCTGGGTCGTGACAGCGTGGCACGCGAATGTCTGTGCTGCATTGGATCAGTCTCCTTTCTTTAACAGGCAAAAGCTTTATAACCTCACTAATGCCTTGCATCGTCTATATTAGATATATAACAACGGGCGGGTGCGGGCGGATGCGGTTCTGATCAAATGTTACATCGGGTGGATGGCAGATGGTTGACGACTTTCTGATGCGGTTGCGGATGAAATAATTGCCTATTCGCGCATCTCTAATATATATATATATATATATATATATATTAGAGATGGCAGGCCGATATTATCGGCCGATAAATGCGTTAAAAAGTAATATCGGAAATGATCGGTATCGGGGTTTTTTATTATCGGTATCGGTTTTTTAATTTTTTTTTTTAATTAAATCAATATAAAAAACACAAGATACACTTACAATTAGTGCACCAACCCAAAAAAAACATCCCTCCCCCATTTACACTCATTCCCACTCATTCACACAAAAGGGTTTCTTTCTGTTATTAATATTGTGGTTCCTACATTATATATCAATATATATCAATACAGTCTGCAAGGGATACAGTCCGTAAGCACACATGATTGTGCGTGCTGCTGGTCCACTAATAGTACTAACCTTTAACAGTTCATTTGACTCATTTTCATTAATTACTAGTTTCTATGTAACTGTTTTTATATTGTTTTACTTTCTTTTTTATTCA
>NC_084579.2:8885532-8903032 GCF_033978685.3 Nerophis lumbriciformis | reverse complement strand
AACATCAGCAGTCCTTCAGTTTCTGAGACTACAGCCACAAAAGGCTGGATCTCCACACCAGAGTCTACCCATTCGTCACTGTCCAACTCTCTCACATCAGAGTCATCCCAAAACATCAGCAGTCCTTCAGTTTCTGAGACTACAGCCACAAAAGGCTGGATCTCTACACCAGAGTCTACCCATTCGTCACTGTCCAACTCCCTCACCTCAGAGTCATCCCAAAACATCAGCAGTCCTTCAGTTTCTGAGACTACAGCCACAAAAGTCTGGATCTCCACACCAGAGTCTACCGAACCGTCTCTGTCCAACTCCCTCACCTCAGACTCAACCCAAAACCTCAGCAGTCCTTCAGTTTTGGAGATTACGAGAAGCAGCCCGATCTCCACACCAGATCCTGAACCATCAAGTCCCATCACTGAGTCATCTGCAGAACCATCGAGGTCCATCAGTTCCTCGTCTCCCACCAACTTCCCAGTAACCACGAGTACTCCACTTTGCGTCCCCTCCAAGGACCGACCCAGCAAGGAGGAGCAGTCCTGCTCCACCCGTGGCGTAGTCAAGCCCTGCCTCATCGCCATTGCCTTCCTGGCGGGGCTGGCCACCTTCTTCATGGTGTCCACCATCGTCCTCTGCACCAAGCTGTCCACCAAGAAGTACCAAGTGAGGAGAGCCAAAAAGGCGGACACGGAGATGACCTTCATGTCGACGCTCCTGCCGGAAAGGTACTACGCGGGCGTGCGGCAGCGCAGTCCGCCGGTGACTAACGGGGTCCGCGTGATCCCCAGCTTGGGGGACAGCGATGAGGACGCGAGCGATAATCTCACACTCAGCAGCTTCCTGCCAGAAAGTGATCGCTTTGTGTAGACGCACATCAAACACAGACCTCTTGGATGGAGGCGGAGCTTCATGGTGCAGATCTACAGCCTGCTTCCATGCACCATCACTTCATCACACCACCTGTACTCATGCATCGTGGAAGAGCTCCAGCACTCCTGTCATATAGATGATCTTTGACTCGCCCTTTTGGAAATTGGTCCTTAAAAACAGCAAAGCCCTCCTGTTGTATAAATCGTCCTGTTATATAAATCGTCTTTGAGTAATGTTTTTTGTATACTGTAAGTCTTTAAAAATAAAACTCCTGTCATTTGGAGGATCTTTGACAAGTGTTTGTTTGTCCTTAAAAACAGCAAGGCACTCCTGCAATATAAATCGTCCTGTTATAAAAATCGTCTTTGAGTAATGTTTTTTTTTATACTGTAAGTCTTTAAAAATAGAACTCCTGTCATTTAGAGGATCTTTGACTCATGATTTTTTTTTTGTATATTGTAAGTCCTTAAAAACAGCAAAGCACTCCTGGAGGATCTTTCACTAGCTTTTTTTGGAGGTAGGTATTTAAAAACAGCAAAGCAGTCCTGTTATATAGAGGATCTTTGACTGGAGTTTTAGCAGTAAGTACTACCTATAAGCAGCTCCTGCCTAAAAGAGGATCTTTGAATTGCATTTTTTTTTGGGCAGTAGGTCCTTAAAAACTGCAAAGCACTCATGTTATATTAAGAATCTTTGACTGTAAGTCTTTAAAAGTAGAACTCCTGTCATTTAGAGGATCTTTGACTCGTGTTTTTGTTTGTATATTGTAAGTCCTTAAAAACAGCAAAGCACTCCTGTAATATAGAGGATCTTTCACTAGCTTTTTTGGTGGTAAGTCTTTAAAAAACAGCAAAGCAGTCCTGTCATATAGTGGATCTTTCAATAGCTTTTTTTGGTGGTAGGTATTTAAAAACAGCAAAGCAGTCCTGTTGTATAGATGATCTTTGACTTGAGTTTTAGCAGTAAGTACCTACCTATAAGCAGCTCCTGCCTAAAAGAGGATCTTTGAATTGCATTTTTTTTTTGGGCAGTAGGTCCTTAAAAACTGCAAAGCACTCATGTTATATTAAGAATCTTTGACTGTAAGTCTTTAAAAGTAGAACTCCTGTCATTTAGAGGATCTTTGACTCGTGTTTTTTTTTGTATATTGTAAGTCCTTAAAAACAGCAAAGCACTCCTGTAATATAGAGGATCTTTCACTAGCTTTTTTGGTGGTAAGTCTTTAAAAACAGCAAAAAAGTCTTGTGATATAAATCGTCTTTGATTAATGTCTTTTGTGTACTGCAAGTCTTTAAAAATAGAACTCCTGTCATATAGAGGATCTTTGACTCGTGTTTTTTTTGTATATTTTAAGTCCTTAAAAACAGCAAAGCACTCCTGTATTATAGAGGATTTTTCACTAGCTTTTTTTGGAGGTAGGTATTTAAAAACAGCATAGCAGTCCTGTTGTATAGAGGATCTTTGACTTGAGTTTTAGCAGTAAGTACCTACCTATAAGCAGCTCCTGCCTAAAAGAGGATCTCTGAATTGCATTTTTTTTGGCAGTAGGTCCTTAAAAACTGCAAAGCACTCATGTTATATTAAGAATATTTGACGAGTGTTTTTGTATACTGTAAGTCTTTAAAAATAGAACTCCTGTCATATAGAGGATCTTTGACTAGTGTTTTTTTGTCCTTAAAAACAGCAAAGCACTCCTGTAATATAGGGGATCTTTCAATAGCTGTGTTGGTGGGAGGTCTTTAAAAACAGCAAAGCAGTTCTGTTATATAAATCGTCTTTGATTAATGTCTTTTGTATACTGTAAGTCTTTAAAAATCGAACTCCTGTCATATAGAGGATCTTTGACTAGTGTTTTTTTTTTGTATATTTTAAGTCCTTAAAAACAGCAAAGCACTCCTGTAATATAGAGGATCTTTCACTAGCTTTTTTTGGAGGTAGGTATTTAAAAACAGCAAAGCAGTCCTGTTACATAGAGGATCTTTGGCTTGAGTTTTAGCAGTAAGTACCTACGGTATCTATAAGCAGCTCCTGCCTAAAAGAGGATCTTTGAATTGCATTTTTTTTTTTAGGCAGTAGGTCCTTAAAAACTGCATAGCACTCATGTTATATTAAGAATCTTTGACTAGTGTTTTTGTATACTGTAAGTCTTTAAAGATAGAACTCCTGTCATATAGAGGATCTTTGACAAGTGTTTGTTTGTCCTTAAAAACAGCAAAGCACTCCTGCAATATAAATCGTCTTTGAGTAATGTTTTTTGTAAACTGTTAAGTCTTTAAAAGTAGAACTCCTGTCATTTAGAGGATCTTTGACTCGTGTGTTTTTTTTGTATATTGTAAGTCCTTAAAAACAGCAAAGCACTCCTGTAATATAGAGGATCTTTCACTAGCTTTTTTGGTGGTAGGTCTTTAAAAAACAGCAAAACAGTCCTGTCATATAGTGGATCTTTGACTAGTGTTTTTTTGTTCTTAAAAACAGCAAAGCACTCCTGCAATATAGAGGATCTTTCAATAGCTTTTTTGGTGGGAGGTCTTTAAAAACAGCAAAGCAGTTCTGTTGTATAAATCGTCTTTGACTAATGTCTTTTGTATACTGTAAGTCTTTAAAAATAGAACTCCTGTCATATAGAGGATCTTTGACTAGTGTTGTTTTTTTGTATATTGTAAGTCCTTAAAAACAGCAAAGCACTCCTGTAATATAGAGGATCTTTCACGAGCTTTTTTTGGAGGTAGGTATTTAAAAACAGCAAAGCAGTCCTGTTATATAGAGGATCTTTGACTTGAGTTTTAGCAGTAAGTACCTACCTATAAGCAGCTCCTGCCTAAAAGAGGATCTTTGAACTGCATTTTTTTTTTAGGCAGTAGGTCCTTAAAAACTGCAAAACACTCATGTTATATTAAGAATCTTTGACTAGTGTTTTTGTATACTGTAAGTCTTTAAAAATAGAACTCCTGTCATATAGAGGATCTTTGACTAGTGTTTGTTTGTCCTTAAAAACAGCAAAGCACTCCTGCAATATAAATTGTCCTGTTATATAAATCGTCTTTGAGTAATGTTTTTTGTATACTGTAAGTCTTTAAAAGTAGAACTCCTGTCATTTAGAGGATCTTTGACTCATGTTTTTTTTGTATATTGTAAGTCCTTAAAAACAGCAAAGCACTCCTGTAATATAGAGGATCTTTCACTAGCTTTTTTGGTGGTAGGTCTTTAAAAAACAGCAAAACAGTCCTGTCATATAGTGGATCTTTGACTAGTGTTTGTTTGTCCTTAAAAACAGCAAAGCACTCCTGCAATATAGAGGATCTTTCAATAGCTTTTTTGGTGGGAGGTCTTTAAAAACAGCAAAGCAGTTCTGTTATATAAATCGTCTTTGATTAATGTCTTTTGTATACTGTAAGTCTTTAAAAGTAGAACTCCTGTCATATGGAGGATCTTTGACTAGTGTTGTTTTTTTTGTATATTGTAAGTCCTTAAAAACAGCAAAGCACTCCTGTAATATAGAGGATCTTTCATTAGCTTTTTTTGGAGGTAGGTATTTAAAAACAGCAAAGCAGTCCTGTTATATAGAGGATCTTTGACTTGAGTTTCAGCAGTAAGTACCTACCTATAAGCAGCTCCTGCCTAAAAGAGGATCTTTGAATTGTATATTTTTTTTAGGCAGTAGGTCCTTAAAAACTGCAAAGCACTCAAGTTATATTAAGAATCTTTGACTAGTGTTTTTGTATACTGTAAGTCTTTAAAAATAGAACTCCTGTCATATAGAGGATCTTTGACAAGTGTTTGTTTGTCCTTAAAAACAGCAAAGCACTCCTGCAATATAAATCGTCCTGTTATATAAATCGTCTTTGAGTAATGTTTTTTGTATACTGTAAGTCTTTAAAAGTAGAACTCCTGTCATTTAGAGGATCTTTGACTCGTCGTTTTTTTGTATATTGTAAGTACTTAAAAACAGCAAAGCACTCCTGTAATATAGAGGATCTTTCACTAGCTTTTTTGGTGGTAGGTCTTTAAAAAACAGCAAAGCAGTCCTGTCATATAGCGAATCTTTGACGAGTGTTTTTTTGTCCTTAAAAACAGCAAAGCACTCCTGCAATATAGAGGATCTTTCAATAGCTTTTTTGGTGGGAGGTCTTTAAAAACAGCAAAGCAGTTCTGTTATATAAATCGTCTTTGATTAATGTCTTTTGTATACTGTAAGTATATATAACTCCTGTCATATAGAGGATCTTTGACTAGTGTTTTTTGTGTGTATATTTTAAGTCCTTAAAAACAGCAAAGCACTCCTGTAATATGGAGGATCTTTCACTAGCTTTTTTTGGAGGTAGGTATTTAAAAACAGCAAAGCAGTCCTGTTGTATAGATGATCTTTGACTTGAGTTTTAGCAGTAAGTACCTACCTATAAGCAGCTCCTGCCTAAAAGAGGATCTTTGAATTGCATTTTTTTTGGGGGCAGTAGGTCCTTAAAAACTGCAAAGCACTCATGTTATATTAAGAATCTTTGACTAGTGTTTTTGTATACTGCAAGTCTTTAAAAATAGAACTCCTGTCATATAGAGGATCTTTGACAAGTGTTTGTTTGTCCTTAAAAACAGCAAAGCACTCCTGCAATATAAATCGTCCTGTTATATAAATAGTCTTTGAGTAATGTTTTTTGTATACTGTAAGTCTTTGAAAGTAGAACTCCTGTCATTTAGAGGATCTTTGACTCGTGTTTTTTTTGTATATTGTAAGTCCTTAAAAACAGCAAAGCACTCCTGGAGGATCTTTCACTAGCTTTTTTTGAGGTAGGTATTTAAAAACAGCAAAGCAGTCCTGTTATATAGGGGATCTTTGACTTGAGTTTTAGCAGTAAGTACCTACCTATAAGCAGCTCCTGCCTAAAAGAGGATCTTTGAATTGCATTTTTTTTAGGCAGTAGGTCCTTAAAAACTGCAAAGCACTCATGTTATATTAAGAATCTTTGACTAGTGTTTTTGTATACTGTAAGTCTTTAAAAATAGAAGTCCTGTCATATAGAGGATCTTTGACAAGTGTTTGTTTGTCCTTAAAAACAGCAAAGCACTCCTGCAATATAAATTGTCTTTGAGTAATGTTTTTTGTATACTGTAAGTCTTTAAAAGTAGTACTCCTGTCATTTAGAGGATCTTTGACTTGTGGTTTTTTTTTGTATATTATAAGTCCTTAAAAACAGCAAAGCACTCCTGTAATATAGAGGATCTTTCACTAGCTTTTTTGGTGGTAGGTCTTTAAAAAACAGCAAAGCAGTCCTGTCATATAGTGGATCTTTGACTAGTGTTTTTTTGTCCTTAAAAACAGCAAAGCACTCCTGCAATATAGAGGATCTTTCAATAGCTTTTTTGGTGGGAGGTCTTTAAAAACAGCAAAGCTGTTCTGTTATATAAATCGTCTTTGATTAATGTCTTTTGTATACTGTAAGTCTTTAAAAATAGAACTCCTGTCATATAGAGGATCTTTGACAAGTGTTTGTTTGTCCTTAAAAACAGCAAAGCACTCCTGCAATATAAATCGTCCTGTTATAAAAATTGTCTTTGAGTAATGTTTTTTTATATATACTTAAGTCTTTAAAAATAGAACTCCTGTCATTTAGAGGATCTTTGACTCGTGTTTTTTTTTGTATATTGTAAGTCCTTAAAAACAGCAAAGCACACCTGGAGGATCTTTCACTAGCTTTTTTTGGAGGTAGGTATTTAAAAACACTAAAGCAATCATGTTATATAGAGGATCTTTGACTTGAGTTTTAGCAGTAAGTACCTACCTATAAGCAGCTCCTGCCTAAAAGAGAATCTTTGAATTGCATTTTTTTTTGGGCAGTAGGTCCTTAAAAACTGCAAAGCACTCATGTTATATTAAGAATCTTTGACTAGTGTTTTTGTATACTGTAAGTCTTTAAAAATAGAACTCCTGTCATATAGAGGATCTTTGACAAGTGTTTGTTTGTCCTTAAAAACAGCAAGGCACTCCTGCAATATAAATTGTCTTTGAGTAATGTTTTTTGTATACTGTAAGTCTTTAAAAGTAGAACTCCTGTCATTTAGAGGATCTTTGACTCATGTTTTTTTATATATATTGTAAGTCCTTAAAAACAGCAAAGCACTCCTGGAGGATCTTTCACTACCTTTTTTTGGAGGTAGGTATTTAAAAACAGCAAAGCAGTCCTGTTGTATAGAGGATCTTTGACTTGAGTTTTAGCAGTAAGTACCTACCTATAAGCAGCTCCTGCCTAAAAGAGGATCTTTGAATTGCATTTTTTTTTTTATTAAGAATCTTTGACTTTAAGTCTTTAAAAGTAGAACTCCTGTCATTTAGAGGATCTTTGACTCGTGTTTTTTTTTTGTATATTGTAAGTCCTTAAAAACAGCAAAGCACTCCTGTAATATAGAGGATCTTTCACTAGCTTTTTTCGTGGTAGGTCTTTAAAAAACAGCAAAGCAGTCCTGTCGTATAGTGGATCTTTGACGAGTGTTTTTTTGTCCTTAAAAACAGCAAAGCACTCCTGCAATATAGAGGATCTTTCAATAGCTTTTTTTGGTGGGAGGTCTTTAAAAACAGCAAAGCAGTTCTGTTGTATAAATCGTCTTTGATTAATGTCTTTTGTATACTGTAAGTCTTTAAAAGTAGAACTCCTGTCATATGGAGGATCTTTGACTAGTGTTGTTGTTTTTTTTGTATATTGTAAGTCCTTAAAAACAGCAAAGCACTCCTGTAATATAGAGGATCTTTCATTAGCTTTTTTTGGAGGTAGGTATTTAAAAACAGCAAAGCAGTCCTGTTATATAGAGGATCTTTGACTTGAGTTTCAGCAGTAAGTACCTACCTATAAGCAGCTCCTGCCTAAAAGAGGATCTTTGACTAGTGTTGTTTTTTTTGTATATTGTAAGTCCTTAAAAACAGCAAAGCACTCCTGTAATATAGAGGATCTTTCACTAGCTTTTTTTGGAGGTAGGTATTTAAAAACAGCAAAGCAGTCCTGTTATATAGAGGATCTTTGACTTGAGTTTTAGCAGTAAGTACCTACCTATAAGCAGCTCCTGCCTAAAAGAGGATCTTTGAATTGCATTTTTTTTTTAGGCAGTAGGTCCTTAAAAACTGCAAAGCACTCATGTTATATTAAGAATCTTTGACTAGTGTTTTTGTATACTGTAAGTCTTTAAAAATAGAACTCCTGTCATATAGAGGATCTTTGACAAGTGTTTGTTTGTCCTTAAAAACAGCAAAGCACTCCTGCAATATAAATCGTCCTGTTATATAAATCGTCTTTGAGTAATGTTTTTTGTATACTGTAAGTCTTTAAAAGTAGAACTTCTGTCATTTAGAGGATCTTTGACTCGTGGTTTTTTTTGTATATTATAAGTCCTTAAAAACAGCAAAGCACTCCTGTAATATAGAGGATCTTTCACTAGCTTTTTTGGTGGTAGGTCTTTAAAAAACAGCAAAGCAGTCCTGTCATATAGTGGATCTTTGACTAGTGTTTTTTTGTCCTTAAAAACAGCAAAGCACTCCTGCAATATAGAGGATCTTTCAATAGCTTTTTTGGTGGGAGGTCTTTAAAAACAGCAAAGCAGTTCTGTTATATAAATCGTCTTTGATTAATGTCTTTTGTATACTGTAAGTCTTTAAAAATAGAACTCCTGTCGTATAGAGGATCTTTGACTAGTGTTGTTTTTTTTTGTATATTGTAAGTCCTTAAAAACAGCAAAGCACTCCTGTAATATAGAGGATCTTTCATTAGCTTTTTTTGGAGGTAGGTATGTAAAAACAGCAAAGCAGTCCTGTTATATAGAGGATCTTTGACTTGAGTTTTAGCAGTAAGTACCTACCTATAAGCAGCTCCTGCCTAAAAGAGGATCTTTGAATTGCATTTTTTTTTTAGGCAGTAGGTCCTTAAAAACTGCAAAGCACTCATGTTATATTAAGAATCTTTGACTAGTGTTTTTGTATACTGTAAGTCTTTAAAAATAGAACTCCTGTCATATAGAGGATCTTTGACAAGTGTTTGTTTGTCCTTAAAAACAGCAAAGCACTCCTGCAATATAAATTGTCTTTGAGTAATGATTTTTGTATACTGTAAGTCTTTAAAAGTAGAACTCCTGTCATTTAGAGGATCTTTGACTCGTGGTTTGTTTTGTATATTGTAAGTCCTTAAAAACAGCAAAGCACTCCTGTCGTATAGAGGATCTTTGACAAGTGTTTGTTTGTCCTTAAAAACAGCAAAGCACTCCTGCAATATAAATTGTCTTTGAGTAATGATTTTTGTATACTGTAAGTCTTTAAAAGTAGAACTCCTGTCATTTAGAGGATCTTTGACTCGTGGTTTTTTTTTGTATATTGTAAGTCCTTAAAAACAGCAAAGCACTCCTGTAATATAGAGGATCTTTCACTAGCATTTTTGGTGGTAGGTCTTTAAAAAACAGCAAAGCAGTCCTGTCATATAGTGGATCTTTGACGAGTGTTTTTTTGTCCTTAAAAACAGCAAAGCACTCCTGCAATATAGAGGATCTTTCAATAGCTTTTTTTGGTGGGAGGTCTTTAAAAACAGCAAAGCAGTTCTGTTATATAAATCGTCCCGTTATATAAATCGTCTTTGAGTAATGTTTTTCGTATACTGTAAGTCTTTAAAAGTAGAACTCCTGTCATTTAGAGGATCTTTGACTCGTGTTTTTTTTTGTATATTGTAAGTCCTTAAAAACAGCAAAGCACTCCTGTAATATAGAGGATCTTTCACTAGCTTTTTTGGTGGTAGGTCTTTAAAAAACAGCAAAGCAGTCCTGTCATATAGTGGATCTTTGACTAGTGTTTTTTTTGTTCTTAAAAACAGCAAAGCACTCCTGCAATATAGGGGATCTTTCAATAGCTTTTTTGGTGGGAGGTCTTTAAAAACAGCAAAGCAGTTCTGTTATATAAATCGTCTTTGATTAATGTCTTTTGCATACTGTAAGTCTTTAAAAATAGAACTCCTGTCATATAGAGGATCTTTGACTAGTGTTTTTTTTTTGTATATTTTAAGTCCTTAAAAACAGCAAAGCACTCCTGTAATATAGAGGATCTTTCATTAGCTTTTTTTGGAGGTAGGTATGTAAAAACAGCAAAGCAGTCCTGTTATATAGAGGATCTTTGACTTGAGTTTTAGCAGTAAGTACCTACCTATAAGCAGCTCCTGCCTAAAAGAGGATCTTTGAATTGCATTTTTTTTTTAGGCAGTAGGTCCTTAAAAACTGCAAAGCACTCATGTTATATTAAGAATCTTTGACTAGTGTTTTTGTATACTGTAAGTCTTTAAAAATAGAACTCCTGTCATATAGAGGATCTTTGACAAGTGTTTGTTTGTCCTTAAAAACAGCAAAGCACTCCTGCAATATAAATTGTCTTTGAGTAATGATTTTTGTATACTGTAAGTCTTTAAAAGTAGAACTCCTGTCATTTAGAGGATCTTTGACTCGTGGTTTGTTTTGTATATTGTAAGTCCTTAAAAACAGCAAAGCACTCCTGTCGTATAGAGGATCTTTGACAAGTGTTTGTTTGTCCTTAAAAACAGCAAAGCACTCCTGCAATATAAATTGTCTTTGAGTAATGATTTTTGTATACTGTAAGTCTTTAAAAGTAGAACTCCTGTCATTTAGAGGATCTTTGACTCGTGGTTTTTTTTTGTATATTGTAAGTCCTTAAAAACAGCAAAGCACTCCTGTAATATAGAGGATCTTTCACTAGCATTTTTGGTGGTAGGTCTTTAAAAAACAGCAAAGCAGTCCTGTCATATAGTGGATCTTTGACGAGTGTTTTTTTGTCCTTAAAAACAGCAAAGCACTCCTGCAATATAGAGGATCTTTCAATAGCTTTTTTTGGTGGGAGGTCTTTAAAAACAGCAAAGCAGTTCTGTTATATAAATCGTCCCGTTATATAAATCGTCTTTGAGTAATGTTTTTCGTATACTGTAAGTCTTTAAAAGTAGAACTCCTGTCATTTAGAGGATCTTTGACTCGTGTTTTTTTTTGTATATTGTAAGTCCTTAAAAACAGCAAAGCACTCCTGTAATATAGAGGATCTTTCACTAGCTTTTTTGGTGGTAGGTCTTTAAAAAACAGCAAAGCAGTCCTGTCATATAGTGGATCTTTGACTAGTGTTTTTTTGTTCTTAAAAACAGCAAAGCACTCCTGCAATATAGGGGATCTTTCAATAGCTTTTTTGGTGGGAGGTCTTTAAAAACAGCAAAGCAGTTCTGTTATATAAATCGTCTTTGATTAATGTCTTTTGTATACTGTAAGTCTTTAAAAATAGAACTCCTGTCATATAGAGGATCTTTGACTAGTGTTTTTTTTTTGTATATTTTAAGTCCTTAAAAACAGCAAAGCACTCCTGTAATATAGAGGATCTTTCATTAGCTTTTTTTGGAGGTAGGTATTTAAAAACAGCAAAGCAGTCCTGTTGTATAGAGGATCTTTGACCTGAGTTTTAGCAGTAAGTACCTACCTATAAGCAGCTCCTGCCTAAAAGAGGATCTTTGAATTGTATATTTTTTTTAGGCAGTAGGTCCTTAAAAACTGCAAAGCACTCATGTTATATTAAGAATCTTTGAGTAGTGTTTTTGTATACTGTAAATCTTTAAAGATAGAACTCCTGTCATATAGAGGATCTTTGACTAGTGTTTGTTTGTCCTTAAAAACAGCAAAGCACTGCTGCAATATAGAATATCTTTCAATAGCTTTTTTGGTGGGAGGTCTTTAAAAACAGTAAAGAAGTCTTGTTGTATAAATCGTCTTTGATTAATGTCTTTTGTATACTGTAAGTCTTTAAAAATAGAACTCCTGTCATATAGAGGATCTTTGACTAGTGTTTTTTTTTTGCATATTGTAAGTCCTTAAAAACAGCAAAGTACTCCTGTAATATAGAGGATCTTTCACAATTTTCTTTGGTGGTAGGTCTTTAAAAAACAGCAAAGCAGTCTTGTTCTATAAAAGGATCTTTATTTTAGGCAGAAGGTCCTTAAAAACGGCAAAGCACTCCTGTTATTTAAAGAATCTTTGACTAGTGTTTTCGTATACTGTAAGTATTTAAAAATATAACTCCTGTCATAAAGAGGATCTTTGACTAGTGTTTTTTGTTCTTAAAAACAGCAAAGCACTCCTGCAATATAGAGGATCTTTGACTAGCCTTTTGGTGGTAAGTTTTTTAAAAACAGCAAAGCAGTCCTACTATGATAGAGAGGATCTTTGACTTGACTTTTAGGCAGTATGTCCTTAAAAATAGCAAAGCACTCCTGTTATATAAATAATCTTTGACTAGTGTTTTTGTATACTGTAAGTATTTAAAAAATAGAACTCCTGTCGTATAGAGGATCTTTGACTAGTGTTTTTGTATACTGTAAGTATTTAAAAAATAAAACTCCTGTCGTATAGAGGATCTTTGACTAGTGTTTTTGTCCTTAAAAACAGCAAAGCACTCCTGCAATATAGAGGATCTTTGACTAGCCTTTTGGTGGTAGGTTTTTTTAAAAACAGCAAAGCATTCCTACTATGATAGAGAGGATCTTTGACTTTACTTTTAGGCAGTATGTCCTTAAAAATAGCAAAGCACTCATGTTATATATAGGATCTTTGACATAACTTTTTGGCACCAAGTTTAAAATCAGCATGGCTTTCCCTTCATACAGAGGATCTTTTTACTTGCACTTTTTTGTAGTCCTGTAGGTCGTTACAAGCAGCAGTGCTCGGGTGTCACACAGAGGGTCTTTGATGAGGATTTTTTGCAAACAGCAGACCACTTCTGTCATACAAAGGCTCTTTAACGAGCGTTTTGGTAGTAGTTCTTTAAAAACAGCAACGCTCTCCCGGCATTTAGTCTTTTTGTTAAACTGTACGTCCTTACAAAACAGTAGCACGCTCCTGTCACATATAGAAGATCTTTAATGAGGAGTTTGCAGTAGATACCTAAAAACAAGAGCATACTCCTGTTTTGTACAATATATTTGATTATCTTTTTTTCAGGAAGTCCTTATAAAAAGCAGAACACTTATATCATACAAAGAATCTTTGACTAGAGTTTTTGTAGTAGTTCCTTAAAAAGAGCAGCACGTTTCTGCCAGTGTATGTGTAGTAGTGTAGGTCCTGGTGAACAGCAACACAAGATCTTTGATGATAATTTTTGCTTTGGGTCACTAAAAAACACTTCTGTCATACAAAGAATCTTTGACTAGAGTTGTTGTAGTATTTTCTTAAAAACAGCAACGCTCTCCCAGCATATAGTGCATACTTGCCAACCCTCCCGGATTTTCCGGGAGACTCCCGAAATTCAGCGCCTCTCCCGAAAACCTCCCGGGACAAATTTTCTCCCGAAAATCTCCCGAAATTCAGGCGGAGCTGGAAGCCACGCCCCCTCCAGCTCCATGCGGACCTGAGTGACGTCAGGTGCGCAACACCACGTAAATCGTTGGCCAACCAAAAAGTAACCCCAGTACGCTATAGCCAACATTCACCAGGAGATGGCAACAGACAAACATAGATCACTATTACATTCCTCCACTTTTAGAAATGTAGAAGTTACTCAAAATAAATAAACAACCCAACCAAAAAATGCAGCAGCTCGATTAAAAAAAACTGTACTTAAGCCACATTCTTTTCTTTTTTTTTTTAGTACTGAACTCTTAACCCTCATTTGTAAAAAATAACATGCTTATTATACAAACAGTATTTGTACACCTTTAACACAGATTTTTATACTGTCTTCAGAGATTCAGTTTTTTTGGTGGTACTCGAAACCTTTCTGGGTACCTGCGAAAGGGTGTTCAGCATGGTTAGAAAAATAATGACAAAGAATAGAACAAGGATGGACAATTCAACCCTTAACTCAACAATGAGTAGATGAGTGTTATGTGTGTGTATATGTGTAAATAAATGAACACTGAAATTCAAGTATTATATATATTATTATTATATATAGTATTATATATATAGCTAGAATTCACTGAAAGTCAAGTATTTCTTATATATATATATATATATATATATGAAATACTTGACTTGGTGAATTCTAGCTGTAAATATACTCCTCCCCTCTTCGCCCCGCCCCCAATCACGCCCCGCCCCACCCTGACCACGCCCACCACCCCCCAAAATCGGAGGTCTCAAGGTTGGCAAGTATGATATAGTGTTTTTGTTGTACTATAGGGCCTAATAAACAGCGTGGCACTCCTGTCATATGTAGAAGATCTTTGATGAGGATTTTTTTTCAGTAAGTTCTTAGGAACAGCTGAGCGCTCCTGTCGTATAGTAAATCTTTCATTAACGTTTTTGTAGTAGTGCTTCAGAAACAGCAGGGCTCTCCTGTCATATAGAGGATCTTTGACTAGAGTTTTTGTATTAGCTCCTTCAAACCAGCTGAGTGCGCCTCTCATTTAGAGAATCTATGACTAGTGTTTCTCTGCAGTAC
The DNA here is from genome assembly GCF_033978685.3 of Nerophis lumbriciformis. Lineage (NCBI taxonomy): Eukaryota > Metazoa > Chordata > Actinopteri > Syngnathiformes > Syngnathidae > Nerophis > Nerophis lumbriciformis. The sequence continues at coordinate 8,888,727 of NC_084579.2, read as the reverse complement.
TGTCGGTCCTTAAAAACAGCAGGGCACCCTTGTCATAAATAGAAGATCTTTGATGACTATTGTATTTGGTTCTTTTAATACAGGAGCGCACTCATGTCGTATAGAGGATCTTTGATGAGTATTTTTGCATCAGGTCCTTAAAAACAGCAGTGCACTTATGTAATATAGAGGATCTTTGCATTAGGCCCTTAAAACAGCAACTAGTGTTTTTGCAACGCCCCTGTCACATATAGAAGATCTTTGATGATTGCATTAGGTCCTTTAAAAACAGCAGTGCATTCATGTCATATAGAGGATTTTTGCATAAGGTCCTTAAATAACAGCAGTGCACTCATGTCTAAATAGAGAATCTTTGATGAGTATTATTGCATTAGGTCCTTTAAAAACAGAAGTGCACTCATGTCATATAGAGGATCTTTGAGGAGTATTTTTGCATTGGGTCCTTAAAAAACAGCAATACATTCATGGCATATAGAGGATCTTTGATGAAGATTTTTGCATTAAGTCCTTAAAAACAGCAGTGCACTCATGTCAAATAGAGGATCTTTGTTTAAAAACAGCAGTGCACTCATGTCATTAAGAGGATCGTTGAGGACTTTTGCATTAGATCCTTAAAAAACAGCAATGCACTCATGTCAAATAGAGGATCTTTGTTTAAAAACAGCAGTGCACTCATGTCATAGAGAGGATCTTTGGTGAGGATTTTTTGCATTAGGCCCTTAAAAACAGCAGTGCACTCATGTCATATAGAGGATCTTTGATGAGGATGTTTGCATTAAGTCCTTAAAAACAGCAGTGCACTCATGTCATATAGAGGATCTTTGATGAGGATTTTTGCATTAGGTCCTTTAAAAACAGCAGTGCATTCATGTCATATAGAGGATTTTTGCATAAGGTCCTTAAATAACAGCAGTGCACTCATGTCTAAATAGAGAATCTTTGATGAGTATTATTGCATTAGGTCCTTTAAAAACAGAAGTGCACTCATGTCACATAGAGGATCTTTGAGGAGTATTTTTGCATTGGGTCCTTAAAAAACAGCAATACATTCATGGCATATAGAGGATCTTTGATGCAGATTTTTGCATTAGGTCCTAAAAAACAGCAGTGCACTCATGTCAAATAGAGGATCTTTGTTTAAAAACAGCAGTGCACTTATGTCATAGAGAGGATCTTTGGTGAGGATTTTTTGCATTAGGTCCTTAAAAAACAGCAGTTCCCTCATGTCAAATAGAGGATCTTTGAGGAGTATTTTTGCATTTGGTCCTTTAAAAATAGCAGTGCACTCATGTCAAATAGAGGATCTTTGTTTAAAAACAGCAGTGCACTCATGTCATAGAGAGGATTTTTGGTGAGGATTTTTGCATTAGGTCCTTAAAAACAGCAGTGCCTTCATGTCAAATAGAGGATCTTTGATGAGTATTTTTGCATTAGGTCCTTTAAAAACAGCAGTGCACTCATGTCATATAGAGGATCTTTGATGAGTATGTTTGCATTAAGTCCTTAAAAACAGCAGTGCACTCATGTCATATAGAGGATCTTTGATGAGGATGTTTGCATTAAGTCCATAAAAACAGCAGGGCACTCATATCATATAGAGGATCTTTGATTTTGCATTAGGTCCTTTAAAACAGCAGTGCACTCATGTCATAAAGAGGATCTTTGAGGAGTATTTTTGCATTATGTCCTTTAAAAACAGCAGTGCACTCATGTCAAATAGAGGATCTTTGTTTAAAAACAGCAGTGCACTCATGTCATTAAGAGGATCGTTGATGAGGACTTTTGCTTTAGATCCTTAAAAAACAGCAATGCACTCATGTCATATAGAGGATCTTTGATGAGGATTTTTGCATTAAGTCCTTAAAAACAGCAGTGCACTCATGTCAAATAGAGGATCTTTGTTTAAAAACAGCAGTGCACTCATGTCATTAAGAGGATCGTTGAGGACTTTTGCTTTAGATCCTTAAAAAACAGCAATGCACTCATGTCATATACAGGATCTTTGATGAGGATTTTTTGCATTAAGTCCTTAAAAACAGCAGTGCACTCATATCAAATAGAGGATCTTTGTTTTAAAACAGCAGTGCACTCATTTCAAATAGAGGATCTTTGATGACGATTTTTGCATTAGGTCCTTAAAAACAAAGGCTCTGTTACTTAAGAGGATCTTCGACTAGTGTTTTTGCAGTACTGTAGGTCCTTATAAACGGCAACACGCACCTGTCACATATAGAAGATCTTTGATGATGATGTTTGCAGTAGGTTCTTGAAAACATCTTAGCATATAGGAGATCTTTGATTATCAGTTGTAATTTTTTGTAATTAGTATTTAAAAACAAGATAGCTCCCGTCACATTCAAGGTCCTTAAGAACAGCCAGTGACGTGCGGTCACTAGAGGCAGGTGAGGCGGGGCCTCACCTGCCATCATGGAAAGAAAAAAAAGTAAAAAGAAAAAAAAAAAATGAAATTGTTATATGTATCCAGTGATTATACTATAAAGTTATTTTCCATTTAACTTCACCAGTTTTAGATTATTTTTATTCAAAATCGCTGAATTTTCACATTTGCCATTCAAATACTGAGAAGAGACGGTGCGGTGAACAGCAGCCAGTTGAGGCACGTCACTCAGTGCCGCAACATGGATTGCGCAATGACTCGGCTAACTGCTAACCTGCCGTGCAGTGAGATCGTATTGCTATATGAATTATATTATACATTTCCATAGTTTAGTTAGCTGAGGTATATAATGTACAGTGTATTTTGTCAACAACTGTATGTGTGTAAAGTATTTCTTGTGCTGAGCGATCATAAAACTGCTGCGAAGACGCACTGGCTGAGGCTCGCGTAACCCCGCCTCCTGGTGCTGGTTAAGGCACCTTCGCTGCAGACTGCACCCCCCGACGAGAGCGCCACACCAACCAAAGCCCACACCCAAACCCTCCACGTGCAAGACCGAATCCCCCCCAAAAAAGTCACTTAACAAGAAGCCAAAAAGGGCAAAAACAACATTGCTCGCGCCGGAGGAGCCGTGAACGACTGTAGGGACACTACATTAGGTACACCTGCAGACTGCAGCACGGATTTCATATTTCATTCATTCACAACTCCTCCAAAACGAACACCACTGTTCCCGCACTTATAAGTAAAGGTAAGACCGTAATAACGTTTTTTTTTATTAAATGTGCTTTTTTGTG
>NC_084579.2:8835532-8880532 GCF_033978685.3 Nerophis lumbriciformis | reverse complement strand
ACTTTTTAGAATGTACATAATCAAAATTTCTTGTCATTTTCCTCACTGATTGGCTGAGAGAAATCACATGCATCCTCATCGTGATGTAAAATACGGAATCAAATGCTTTAGTGCGGTGGTTCTTAAACTTTTTTCACCAAGTACCACCTCAGAAAAAACTTGGTTCTCCAGGTACCACCATAATGACATTAAAATACAGTAGTATAGTAGACATAAGTATTCATTAACTACCACCATAATGACAACATTAATATATAGTAGTCTAGTAGACCCAAGTATTCATTAAGTACCACCATAATGACATTAAAATACAGTAGTATAGTAGACATAAGTATTCATTAACTACCACCATAATGACAACATTAATATATAGTAGTCTAGTAGACCCAAGTATTCATTAAGTACCACCATAATGACATTAAAATACAGTAGTATAGTAGACCTAAGTATTCATCAAGTACCACCATAATGACAACATTAAAATACAGTAGTCTAGTAGACCCAAGTATTCATTAAGTACCACCATAATGACATTAAAATACAGTAGTATAGTAGACCTAAGTATTCATCATGTACCACCATAACCACTCAGTGGCCTAGTGGTTAGGAGTGTCCGCCCTGAGATCGGTAGGTTGTGGGTTCAAACCCCGGCCGAGTCATACCAAAGACTATAAAAATGGGACCCATTACCTCCCTGCTTGGCACTCAGTATCAAGGGTTGGAATTGGGGGTTAAATCACCAAAAATGATTCCCGGGCGCGGCCACCGCTGCTGCCCACTGCTCCCCTCACCTCCCAGGGGGTGATCAAGGGTGATGGGTTAAATGCAGAGAATAACTTCGCCACACCTAGTGTGTGTGACAATCATTGGTACTTTAACTTTAACTTTATAATGACATTAAAATACAGTAGTCTAGTAGACCCAAGTATTCATTAAGTACCACCATAATGACATTAAAATACAGTAGTATAGTAGACATAAGTATTCATTAAGTACCACCATAATGACAACATTAATATATAGTAGTCTAGTAGACCCAAGTATTCATTAAGTACCACCATAATGACATTAAAATACAGTAGTATAGTAGACATAAGTATTCATTAAGTACCACCATAATGACAACATTAATATATAGTAGTCTAGTAGACCCAAGTATTCATTAAGTACCACCATAATGACATTAAAATACAGTAGTATAGTAGACCAAAGTAGTCATCAAGTACCACCATAATGACAACATTAAAATACAGTAGTCTAGTAGACCCAAGTATTCATTAAGTACCACCATAATGACATTAAAATACAGTAGTATAGTAGACCTAAGTATTCATCAAGTACCACCATAATGACATTAAAATACAGTAGTCTAGTAGACCCAAGTATTCATTAAGTACCACCATAATGACATTAAAATACAGTAGTATAGTAGACCTAAGTATTCATCAAGTACCACCATAATGACAACATTAAAATACAGTAGTCTAGTAGACCCAAGTATCCATTAAGTACCACCATAATGACAATATTAATATATAGTAGTGTAGTAGGCCTAAGTATTCATCAAGTACCACCTTAATGAAAACATTAAAATACAGTAGTGTAGTAGACCTAAGTATTCATTAAGTACCACCATAATGACAACATTAAAATACAGTAGTGTAGTAGACCTAAGTATCCATTAAGTACCACCATAATGACAACATTAAAATACAGTAGTGTAGTAGACCTACGTATTCATCAAGTACCACCATGACCAACATTAGATAGATACCGTAAATATATATATATATATATATATATATATATATATATATATATAAAGGGAATAAGCGGTAGAAAATGGATGGATGGATATATACATACATACACACACACACACACATTATATATATATATATATATTGCTTTATGTGTATGTATATATGTACCAGTTTTAGAATCACTGCTTTAGTGTCATATGTATACTATTGATTTACCAAAAATACCTTTTTTTAATTTACATAACTTCTTTTATTATCATTTTTCTCACTGATAGGCTAGTGGAAATCAAATGCTTCCTCATAGTATGCCATGTGGCGTCCATCTTGATGTGTTACCTTTGCTCAATGAGTTGAAAGCAGATCTCCTAACAAACAGTCAAATGTTCCCTGGTGGTCGTGAGCGGTATCGGTGATTGGACGCTCGTTCAATGCTTCATGACATCGCGGCTGCATCATTGCTTTTCTCGTCCGTGATGTCACCTTTGCGTTTCATGTCAAGAAAGTTGAATATTTGTGATAAAATGAAAAATATTAATAAAATGAAATGTTTTCAGACCTTGGAGGTGAAATGGAGATCCTTCAAGTGATGGCCGTCTCTGCCGCAGTCATCAGCAGCAGCTTGGCGTCACCGCTCGCTTTTTACAGCTCGGCCGAGGGCAGCGCCGACGTGGAAGACCTCTACAACGTCACCTCCTCTCTTCCCACAAACAGCGTTTCTTGGGATCAGTACCACCAGACAACACCTGCTGGCCCCGCCCAGCAGGAAGCAGACTTCCTGAGCAGGATGGTGGACTTTCTGGAGGACAACATGCTCCTCATCCTCGTCTTAGCCTCTCTGCTTTTCCTCGTTTTGCTCATCGTGTGCGGCGCGGTGGTGCTGAGTCGGCGGCATAAGGTCAACGCCTACTACCCGTCCTCTTTCCCGTCCAAAATGTACGTGGACCTAAAGGACAAGACCGGAGGCGCTCGCCTCTTTCATGAGCTGCCAGAGAAAGCGGAAGCCAGGCGGGAGAGCGAGCCGGTGGACTCTCACAAGCAGCTCCAGGCAGACATCATGAAGGCTGCCAAGAGTCTGAGGACGCCAATAAAAACTGCGGAGGGAGCCGGCATTCCTGAGGACAAACCAGACGGAGACGTGATCCCGGATGAGGAGCAGCAGCCAAGTCCTGCTGAGGAGGAGGACGCGTGTGAGGCAGCTGCAGCAGCCCATTTGAAGGCGGCGAGGAGTCTGCGGCCTGCATCTTTGCATCTTCACAACGACTCGGCGACGCTGCAACTCATCGCGGGGGAGAAAACCGCCTTCTAAACAAACCTTTTACAGTCAGACCAGACCCCATCTTCATCTGATTTAGGCTAATGGACGCACCCTCGGAAAAAGAGTGGAAGTAGCTGCAAAGAGCGATACCAACTCCATGTTGTCCATTTTTCACTTCCTATACATGGGTTTCCGTCAGCGAAGGATTATGGGTATCTTGCCATATTGTGTGTCGTAACTTTCTTTATTAGCCCGCGGCAGTTTTCTAAATATTTTTCGCACTTTTGCTGCGACAATGTCGTCAACTTCAGGAAATTTGTTAGAGGGCGGGAAAGTTTCCTACAGACAGACGTCAGATGGGGTTTGCAAAGCCAGGTATTTACTGAAATTGAAGGATATTGGCGATAAAGATCCGTATAAGATGGGAAAAGGCGACTACTGATTTGGAATCTTACCTTGATATAAGTTACCCGGACATGGTCAAATATTTGGTGAACAATGTAAGTGCCTATACTCTGGATGAGCGCAAGGGCTACAAGTCACTGGAAGCGTACAATTACTTTGTGTGTGGATGGGTACAGCAAATTAAACTGGCTACAAAAGGAAGAACATCATAAAGGTCTGATCTTTTTCTTAATATTAATAAACAATAGAGATGTCCGATAATGGCTTTTTTGCCAATATCCGATATTGTCCAACTCTTAATTACCGATACCGATATATTCAGTCGTGGAATTAACACATTATTATGCCTAATTTTGTTGTGATGCCCCGCTGGATGCATTAAACAATGTAACAAGGTTTTCCAAAATAAATCAACTCAAGTGATGGAAAAAAAAATGCCAACATGGCGCTGCCATATTTATTATTGAAGTCACAAAGTGCATTATTTTTTTTAACTTGCCTCAAAACAGCAGCTTGGAATTTGGGACATGCTCTCCCGGAAAGAGCATGAGGATGTTGAGGTGGGCGGGGTTAGGGGAGGCGAGGTTGAGGTATATTGTAGTGTCCCGGAAGAGTTAGTGCTGCAAGGGGTTCTGGGTATTTGTTCTGTTGTGTTTATGTTGTGTTACGGTGCGGATGTTCTCCCGAAATGTGTTTGTCATTCTTGTTTGGTGTGGGTTCGGTGTGGCGGATATTTGTAACAGTGTTAAAGTTGTTTATACAGCCACCCTCAGTGTGACCTGTATGGCTGTTGACCAAGTATGCCTTGCATTCACTTGTGTGTGAAAAGCCGTAGATATTATGTGATTGGGCCGACACGCAAAGGCAGTGCCTTTAAGGTTTATTGGCGCTCTGTACTTCTCCCTACGTCCGTGTACACGGCGGCGTTTTAAAAAGTCATACATTTTACTTTGTGAAAGCGATACCGATAATTTCCGATATTACATTTTAAAGCATTTATCGGCCGATAATATCGGCAGTCCGATATTATCGGACATCTCTAATAAACAACAACTGTGTAAGACTAATAAACACATTCAATCACAATATTCAATGACATTATAACAGACATCAACAAGGAAAATTAATTAAAGTTATTAAAGTACCAATGATTGTCACACACACACTAGGTGTGGTGAAATTTGTCCTCTGCATTTGACCCATCACCCTTATTCACCCCCTGGGAGGTGAGGGGAGCAGTGGGCAGCAGCGGTGCCGCGCCCGGAAATCATTTTTGGTGATTTAACCCCCAATTCCAATCCTTGATGCTGAGTGCCAAGCAGGGAGGTAATGGGTCCCATTTTTATAGTCTTTGGTATGACTCGGCCGGGGTTTAAACTCACAACCTACCGATCTCAGGGCGGACACTCTAACCACTAGGCCACTAAGTGGGTTAAAAACAACATTACCTGCTACAAAATGATCAGAGCAAACTTTAGTGTCGTTTTGCTGGATCAGGAGTAAATCCAGCTCGATTTGATTCTAGCCAGCCACAGGTTGCGTCTTTCTGGCGACAGCCGCTCGATTTTTTTTGCCTGCTTTACAATAACCCTTAGAATGTCGTAGTACTTTGTGTCTCCTTGTCCTGGATTCGCTCAGTTTCTACAACCCCACACGACGCACGTGTGCCCCGTTTTGCACAAAAATAACTAAATAGAGGCGTGCTTGGTTAAAAGTGTTTGCATACACGCTTTGCTTAGTTTTGACACAAGATGGCGGACGTCATCAGAAACCTATCTATTGGTGAATACGCCTGTGTCAAATATGCACTACACAGCACTTTGTATTGTTGGAAGTGTGTTGGCCAAAAGTTATTCTGATCCATCGTCTACTGAAAAGCAAAATCATGAGTCTATTTCATAAAAACTGTATTTTCAGGTGAGTTTTATTAATATTTCTCCAGGTGCTTCATATTCTTAACACTCCTTACTCCTTGGCCGTAAACTTCCAGCCTTTACAAGAAGCAGCGTAACATAATTGCATAGCCACTTAACAAGCTTCCATTGTGCGTTTGCGTGACAGGCTAACCTAACAGTAGGATAATAAAGGGCGTTACTTAGCTATATATTGCAGGAACTGCTACTTCTTCTCAGCAGAAAAAAAAGGGAGTCGTTTAATTAGCAGCGTTGACTGCCACCTGCTGGTCGTCATGCTGCTTAAGGCGGTAGTCAGCCAGGGCGGCCTTGATGGCGTCCTCTGCGAGCACTGCGGAGACAAAAGACGTGACCATTGTGATGATAAACGTAGGTTGTGTTCACACTACAGGTCAACTCCCATTTATTTGCACACATAAAACCTGTATCAAATGTTTTCATGTCAATGAGAACAGCGCAATTCCGAATTTTTCATATCTAACGCAGGCCTCTTTCGTATGTGGATATGAATCCGATGCGATGCGTCCTCAATGTGAACGCTCAAGCGCTCAGGTCGCACTCATCCGACCAGAACGTCATCAAAAGGCAATAAGTGTCACAAATATTTGGCAAAATAGACGGTTACATAGGGCTGGGCGATATGGCCTTTTGTTAATATCTCGATATTTTTAGGCCATGTCACGATACACGATATATATCTCAATATTTTGCCTTAGCCTTGAATTAACACTTGATGCATATAATCACAGCAGTATGATGATTCTATGTGTCTACATTAAAATATTCTTGTTCATACTGCATTAATATATGCTCATTTTAAACTTTCATGCAGAGAGGGAAATCATAACTAAGTCAATTTAGCAAAAGTGTATTTATTACATACTTGCCAACCTTGAGACCTCCGATTTCGGGGTGTGGGGGGCGTGGTTAAGAGGGGAGAAGTATATTTACAGCTAGAATTCACCAAGTCAAGTATTTCCTATATATATATATATATATATATATATATATATATATATATATAGGAAATACTTGACTTTCAGTGAATTCTAGCTATATATATATATATATATATATATATATATATATATATATATAAATAAATAAAGAGAAATACTTGAATTTCAGTGTTCATTTATTTACACATATACACACACAACACTCATCTACTCATTGTTGAGTTAAGGGTTGAATTGTCCATCCTTGTTCTATTCTCTGTCACTATTTTTCTAACCATGCTGAACACCCTCTCTGATGATGCATTCTGCTTGGTCTCCTTGTTGTGTGCGCAGTTGTGCACTGCACTCTCTAAAAGCCCGAGATGTTATTGTCACATATGCATGTCCAGTAGATGGCAGTATTGTCCTGTTTAAGAGTGTCGCAACATTGCTGTTTACGGCAGACGAACTGCTTTACGGTAGAATAAAACATGACTGCTGTTGTAGTGTGTTGTTACCGCACTGGGAGGACGTTAATGAAACTGCCTAACAATAAACCCACAAAAGAAACCAAGAACTCGCCCTCGATCATTCTATAGTTATAACGTGATTGGGCAGGCACACTGTTTATATTGTGGGAAAGCGGACGTGAAAACAGGCTGTCGACACGTCACTCAGGTCCGCCTGAATTCCAGGAGATTTTCGGTAGAAAATTTGTCCCGGGAGGTTTTCGGGAGAGGCGCTGAATTTCGGGAGTCTACCGGAAAATCCGGGAGGGTTGGCAAGTATGATTTATTAAACAGTTATTAAGCAGTGGCACAAACATTCATGTCATTTCCAAAACAGACAGTGCAAGATTGTCAGAGACATTTTAAAACAAGCTATAAGTGCACTTTTGTGAACCAAGATGATTTATCAAAAACACTAAATTAGTGTACTTTTTGTACAGAACGCCACTACAATAGTTAAAAACAAATAAAGTGCACTTTTGTGCATGATGTCACACAATATATTTCAATAACTGTCAAATAAAAATTAGCTGCATAATAGGAAATCAAATAGTGTATGTGGTAGGTTCATGCGGACGTTATCTCCTTCTGTTGTTGACTATTTTTTTCATACGGTGTTGATGTGGAAATGGTTGCTTCGGCATTTTGTTGGGTGTGGCACCGGCCGGAGATGTTGACATGCGGAGTTTCAAGCACTCTTCATTATCTAGCGGGTGACTTTTCAAATGATGCTACATTAGTGGAGCTGCTACTTTTTGTAGCAACGCTTTTGCCGCATAAATGTTGAACATATTCCCGCTTGAAGCCAAACCACCGCCAAACGATGGATCCTGTGCTGTTTTTCTTGGGAATTAATTATTCCTTCATTTGTTACCAGATTCGCACCTTCTCTCTCTCGTATTACCACCCGCACCGCACCGTTAGCATCACAGCTAACGTTACCTCTACGCTCCGCGGGAGCGTGTGACGTTGCACACGTGACGTGTGTAAGAAGGTGCGCTTGTTTTACGTCTCTGTGAGAAGGAGAGACAAGAAAGAGTGGGAAACACATGCAGTGTAATGTCCGCAGCTAAAAGCAACTGCGTGAGAACGTATACTCGAATATCACGATATAGTCATTTTCTATATCGCACAGAGACAAACCTGTGATATATCAAGTATATCGATATATCGCCCAGCCCTACGGTTACAAAATAAATAGTTGACAACGGAGCAAAAAAACAGGTGAAATAATGTGTTTTAAGAACTTACATGAAAGTTCCACGACTCCTGTCTTCGACTGCTCACTCATACAAATGCTTTACAAGCAGACATCGAAGGAAAATATAACGTAAAACTGCCAAAGCCAAAATACTTGTCCTCTTCTTAATCTCCTACATGTAATAAATTGGTTCGGAAAATGTTCACTTTGATTGCACAAATGACCACAAATGTGCCAGTACTGCCATTTTAGTGTTTGCCAGTGTTTACTTCTGTAAACACTGCAATGCGTGCGACACCATGACGTCATGTCTGGAGTGCGGGTCAGATTGCATTCACATTGGAAATTATTTTTTTATCTTTTTTTTTTTTTGTAATGTCACCGGCCACTAAAAACATCCGATTTGACAAAAAAAAAAATCAGATTTGGACATCTGACCCTGCAGTGTGAACATAGATCATGTTGCAGATAAAGTTAACTTACTGGAGCAGTGAAGTTTCACAGGTGGGAGACTGAGCTCTTTGGCGATGTCCACGTTCTTTATCATTAGGGCTTCATCCACCTGGAACCGGATTAAAAGTGTACACAGTGACCACATGAACATTCCAGTCTAGAGCAAAAAAAAAAAAAAAAAGGTTAGATTGTGTGTGTGACTCACAGATTTTCCCTTCACCCACTCGGTGGCCAGAGAGCTTGAGGCAATGGCAGAACCGCAGCCAAATGTTTTGAACCTGGCATCCACGATCTTGCCCTCGTCGTCCACCTCAATCTAGTCGAGACAATCATGAAAAGATGGTCAAATGTGCTTTAAGACATGAACAGGGGTCACAAATTTCACAACAAATAGAAAATGCAATGTGTTTCAGGGTCATTTTGCTCTACTTATCCATTTCTGCTGTTTTTTTCTTTTTTAATTTATTTCTACAATGTGTCAGTTGTTGCTGGTGCCGCCCCTTAACCAGGCCTGAATCTACGCAGACTACGGATGTAAAGATATGAAAATTTCATCCATTCATCCATTTTCTACCGCTTGTCCCTTGACCATAATAATCCCATTTATTGCTGTATTGTTGAATGTGCTCAAAAAGTACTTATGCACACTGAAATCTTTTGACCAAGTGCTTTTAAATAACTAAATTGTGGCGTCCTACTCTGTTCAGCGGTCCTTGAATGCACTGTAAAAACACCTCTGTCTCGTATTCCCCTGAGTACACAGTGGAACCTCGATTTACGAACCCCTCTATTTGCAATCTTTTCGATATACAAACTTTTAGATCGAGGCCGATATGCCTGTGTGTGTGAACCATGTCTCTGTGTACGAATGCTTCATTCATTCATTCATTCTGTGTACCGCCTGCAGGCAAAAAGCAGGGCACAGCATTTGCTGAGCAATACAGTACATTCATAGTCACTTCAGCATGTGTGCCCTTTCTGTGTTTTGTCCATTTTGCTAACTTAATATGAGTCCCAAAAAGACAACAGGAATCGACGTGGAGTTAAAAAAAAGACTATGTGCAAGGACTACATTAATAAGTATAAAAATAATCGACTAAACAAGCTTTAATTAATTGTGATGAGACCGGACTATTCTGGAAAAATATGCCAAAGTAGATTTCACAACGGAGGAGAAAAGCTGCCTCACGTTCAGCGACACACACACACACACACACACACACACACACACACACACACACACACACACACACACACACACACACACACACACACACACACACACACACACACACACACACACACACACACACACACACACACACACACACACACACACACACACACACACACACACACACACACACACACACACACACTTCTCCTCACGTGCAGATGTTAATGTAAGTGGATTTTACTTTTAAAAATGTTTTTTATTCTAGTAATATCGTTGTTAAAGTTAAGAAATGTTGGGATTTCTGATCATTTGTGAGGGCAGCGCATGGCATACAGAAGACAGCAGCTTGTTTTCATTGTTGTTTTGGCTTGCTAATAAAAGAGAAAGTTGATCCATCATCCCCTTGTTATGTTTGTTTGACATACAGTACTGTATAGCACTTAATAGTGTGTCAAAGTGTACAAACCTTCACTAAAATATGGACTTCACAATACTAACTTTTCGACTTAAAACCCTGCTCAAGAAATAATTTATTTCCTAAATCGAAGTTTCACTGTTTATCAATGTAAGAGAGCACAGCCTGTACAGTAGGTCCAATGTACACAATTGAATATTTGCACTGCTCAGAAAGCAATGTGTTTATACAAGTTGAGATTGGGATATGTTGTTTCTTCATGGGGAAAGACGTTAATGTCTCTTCTATTCATGTTAGCATTTAAGCTGGCGCCAGTCAGTTTGTGAGTTTATCTATGTATCAATCATAGTTTTTCGACCAATAATACTAACCGTCGGGGGGTTTTACTGCGGTAATCAGTAATACCGTTTATTGTTACATCCTCAACGCAGAAATATTGACTGGACATTTGTCGCTTGTATTTGATTGCCGAGTTAAATCAAGAAACAGTTCCTGTCCCTTATTAATTAAAATAAAGTGTGTGAAATCAAAACTGTTACACCCTTAATATATACACTATATACAGTATATATTAGAGACGTCCAATAATATCGGACTGACGATATAATCGGCCGATAAATGCTTTAAAAATGTGATATCGGAAATGATCGGTATCGGTTTCAAAAAGTAAAATTTATGACTTTTTAAAACGCCGCTGTGTACACGGACGTAGGGAGAAGTACAGAGCACCAATAAACCTTAAAAGGCACTGCCTTTGTGTGCCGGCCCAGTCACATAATATCTACGGCTTTTCACACACACAAGTGAATGCATACATACTTGGTCAACAACCATACAGGTCACCCTGAGGGTACTTTAACACTATTACAAAATATGCGCCACACGGTGAACCTACACCAAACAATAATGACAAACACGTTTCGGGAGAACATCCGCACCGTAACACAACAAACAGATCAAATACCCAGAACCCCTTGCGGCACTAACTCTTCCGGGACGCTACAATATACAGGGAGAGCATGTCCCATATTTCCAAGCTGCTGTTTTGAGGCATGTTAAAAAAAATAATGCACTTTTTGACTTCAATAATAAATATGGCAGCGCCATGTTGGCATTTTTTTTTCCATAACTTGAGTTGATTTATTTTGGAAAACCTTGTTACATTGTTTAATGTATCCAGCGGGGCATCACAACAAAATTAGGCATAATAATGTGTTAATTCCACGACTGTATATATCGGTATTGTTGATATCGGAATCGGTAATTAAGAGTTGGATATCGGCAAAAAAGCCATTATCGGACATCTCTAGTATATATGTATATTGTGACAAACCTGCAGCTTCATAACATCTCCACAGGCGGGGGCCCCCACCAAACCAGTGCCGACCTTCTTGGAGTTTTTGTCCAAGGATCCCACATTCCTCGGGTTCTCATAGTGATCCACCACCTTAAACACAGGAAAAAATACATCATACAATGGAATGCTCCATTTGTTGAATCCATACGTCAAGTTGCTTTCTGTCTTCAGCTAAGTAGGAGCTTGCCGGCCAATGTTTATACAAATGCGTGTTTTCAGCCTTGCGTAAGGGACAATGAATTAAACTGATTAGGACAGGATTTGTCATAGCAACTGCAGCTTCCGGTCACCTTCCTCTCTTTTCTGCCAAGTCACTCTGACCAATGCAGTATTATACTCCTCCTGCATACTATCCATATAATAGTACAATGCAGTATTATACTACTCCTGCATACTATCCATATAATAGTACAATGCAGTATTATACTACTCCTGCATACTATCCATATAATAGCACAATCATTAAAACATGTTTCATTGTTGGATAAGATGTGCTTTTTGGATAGTTAAGTATACATTACGAATGTGCAACATACGTTAAGTTTTTAGTGTTAATGTCCATTTAGGGGACTGTGGGTACTTGGAGTTATGTTGTAACTAGGGCTGCAACAACTAATCGATTAAAATCGATTATAAAAATAGTTGCCGATTAATTTAGTCATCGATTCATTGGATCTATACTTTTTTTTATTTATATATATATATATATATATATATATATATATATATATATATATATATATATATATATATTTTTTTTTTTTTTTTTTTTTAATAAACCTTTATTTATAAACTTAAACATTTACAAACAGCTGAGAAACAATCAAAATACGTATGGTGCCAGTATGCTGTTTTTTTCCCCAATAAAATACTGGAAAGGATAGAAATGTAGTTTGTCTCTTTTATCCGATTATTAATCAATTAATCGAAGTAATAATCGACAGATTAATCGATTATCAAATTAGTTGTTAGTTGCATCCCTAGTTGTAACAAAATTAAAGTACCAATGATTGTCACATACACACACACACACACACACACACACACACACACACACACACACACACACACACACACACACACACTAAGTGTGATGAAATTAACCTCTGCATTTGACCCATCCCCTTGTTCACACCATGGGAGGTGAGGGGAGCAGTGAGCAGCAGCGGTGGCCACACCCGGGAATCATTTTGGTGATTTAACCCCCAATTCTAACCCTTGATGCTGAGTGCCAAACAGGGAGGTAACGGGTCCCATTTTTATAGTCTTTGGTATGACTCGGCCGGGGTTTGAACTCACGACCTACCGATCTCGGGGCGGACACTCTAACCACAAGGCCACTGAGCAGATAACTAAGTCACTAAACATGTATTTTAAACAGAAAACAACATAAACCAACTGTTCTATGAAGTTGCAAGGTGACATAACGTGTGCGTGTTACATCAGGCTGGAGACCTTTGAAGGTTAAAGCAGCATCCACAATTAACAATAACAACAACATATATAAGGGACAAGCGGTAGAAATGGATGTATGTCATAATAATTAGTGTTGATAAGCTTTTCAGTCTTAACCTCCAAAGTAAGCAGCAGGTTTGGCTTCGTTTTACGTTTAGCGTTAACGTCGAACACAAACAAACATAGCAACTTTATTTACAAAACAAGGTCAACTAATGTGACACTTGTTGTCATTAGCTAGCTGTTAGCTTAACTTACACACCGTCGCCATTAAGTGGAGTTATTTTTTTTTTTTTAAGATAAAAAGCTGGTTTACCTTCTCGTGGTAGAAGCACTGGGAGAAGAACTCCGGAACAGAGAGCCTCCTGGAGAGCAAAGTTAGAGGACTTGTGAGGCATTTCTTGGCCAGAGTGGCCGCCATCGTGATGCAGTGTGGAACAGCAAGAGTCGTGAAGACAAGTGGAGTGACGCAGTTTCAAAGACGAGCGGCTATAGACAAGCTTCGGAGCTACGTCACAGGAAAGGGGGCGTGGCTTTATATTCTACTGCGCATGTCAGGAGTTTCACAACATTCGGTAATCAATGTAATCATAGACATCTTATAAGGGTACGCAGCTACTGGCGCTGACGAGACGCGGGGCCGCCATCTTGGAGTGGTGATGCGCTCCACTCAGTGCAATTCATTTGGCAGCAGCAATGAATTGTCAGCGCATTTAATTCATCTTACCTTGCTGAATACCACTGATTTTCACGCGGTTTTTTTGTCATACGTGTAGCTATGATAAAGGCGTGTTTTATTATTCATAGTTTGCTTGACAGTAATAGGATATTCTCAGTGACGTGCGGTGAGGTTCATGACTGGTGAGGCACTGACTTCATCACAGTCAGATTTACAAACATATGAACCCTAAAGAGTATCTTATTCACCATTTGATTGGCAGCAGTTAACGGGTTGTGTTTAAAAGCTCATACCAGCATTCTTCCCTGCTTGGCACTCAGCATCAAGGGTTGGAATTGGGGTTTAAATCACCAACAATTATTCCCGGGCGCGGCGCCGCTGCTGCCCACTGCTCCCCTCACATCCCAGGGGGTGATCAAGGGATGGGTCAAATGCAGAGGACAAATTTCACCACAGCTAGTGTGTGTGTGACAATCATTGGTACTTAAACTTAACTTTAACTTTACACATACAAACTGTAGCACACAAAAAAGCACATTTAATTAAAAAAACGTTATTATGGTCTTACCTTTACTTATAAGTGCGGGAACAGTGGTGTTCGTGTTGGAGGAGTTGTGAATGAATGAAATATGAAATCCGTGCTGCAGTCTGCAGGTGTACTTAATGTTGTGTCCCTGCAGTCGTTCACGGCTCCTCCGGTTAAGTGACTTTTTTTGGGTGGATTCGGTCTTGCACGTGGAGGGTTTCGGTGTGGGCTTTGGTTGGTGTGGCGCTCCCGTCAGGGGGTGCATTCTACGGCGAGGGTGCATTCTCTACCACCAGGAGGCGGGATTACTGCGAGCCTCAGCCAGTGCGTCTTTTGCAGCAGTTTTATGATCGCTCAGCACAAGAAATACGTTACACACATACAGTTGTTGACAAAATACACTGTACATTATATACCTCAGCTAACTAAACTATGGAAATGTATAATATAATTCATATAGCAATACGGTCTCACTGCACAGCAGGCCAGCAGTTAGCCGAGTCCGCAATCCATGGTGAGGCACAAATAGAGTGACGTGCCTCAACTGACTGCTGATCACCGTCTCTTCTCAGTATTTGGACGGCAAATGTGAAAATTCAGCGATTTTGAATAAAAATAATCTAAAACTGGTGAAGTTAAATGGAAAATAACTTTATAGTATAATCACTGGATACATATAACAATTTAATTAAATTTTTTTCTTTTTACATTTTTTTTCTTTCCATGATGGCAGGTGAGGCCCCGCACGTCACTGGATATTCTTATATGCTATAAGTCAGTGTTTTTCAACCTTTTTTGAGCCAAGCCACATTTTTTGCCTTTAAAAAATCAGGAGGCACACCACCAGCAGAAAGCATTAAAAAAACGAAACTCCGTTGACAGTAAAAAGTCATTGTCGCAATTGTTGGATGTGACTTTAAACCATAACCAAGCATGCGTCACTATAGCTCTTGTCTCCAAGTAGGTGTACTGTCACGGCCTGTCACGTCACGCCGTGACTTATTTTGAGTTTTTTGCTGTTTTCCAGGTGTGTAGTGTTTTAGTTCTTGTCTTGCGCTCCTATTTTGGTGGGTTTTTTTCTTTTTTTTTGGTATTTTCCTGTAGCAGTTTCATGTCTTCCTTTGGGCGATATTTCCCGCATCTACTTTGTTTTAGCAATCAAGAATATTTCAGTTGTTTTTATCCTTCTTTGTGTGGACATTGTTGATTGTCATGTTCGGATGTACATTGTCTTTGCTCCACAGTAAGTCTTTGCTGTCGTCCAGCATTCTGTTTTTGTTTACTTTGTAGCCAGTTCAGTTTTAGTTTTGTTCTGCATAGCCTTCCCCAAGCTTCAATGCCTTTTCTTAGGGCAGGGGTCGGCAACCCAAAATGTTGAAAGAGCCATATTGGACCAAAAATACAAAAACAAATCTGTCTGGAGCTGCAAAAAATTAAAAGCCATATTACATCAGTGTGTGAATGTGTGTGTGAATGGGTGAATGTGGAAATACTGTCAAAGCGCTTTGAGTACCTTGAAGGTAGAAAAGCGCTATACAAGTATAACCCATTTATCATTTATTTATTTACATAGAGATAGTGTGTCATGAGATATCAAATGAATTAAGGACTTAAAAGAAACTAAATGACCTCAAATATAGCTACAAATGAGGCATAATGATGCAATATGTACATATAGCTAGCGTAAATAGCATGTTAGCATCAATTAGCTTGCAGTCATGCAGTGAACAAATATGTCTGATTAGCACTCCACACAAGTCAATAACATCAACAAAACTCACCTTTGTGCATTCATGCACAACCTTAAAAGTTTGGTGGACAAAATGAGACAGAAAAAGAAGTGGCATAAAACACGTCCTAGAAAGTCGGAGAAAGTTATACATGTAAACAAACTAAGGTGAGTTCAAGGACCGCCATAATTAGTAGGACAAAACGGCGCTCGCCAAATACTCGAATCAGTGAAGCATGTTTAATATAAACAGTGTGCTTTATAACAATTAGGGAGGTTTGTGTCATGTTTGTCCTCCTACAGAAACCATATTAAAACAAAAAATATATATTTTTCCCCTCAACTTTTTCCATTTTTCATACATTTTTGAAAAAGCTCCAGAGAGCCACTAGGGCGGCGCTAAAGAGCCGCATGCGGCTCTAGAGCCGCGGGTTGCCGACCCCTGTCTTAGGGGCACTCACCTTTTGTTTATTTTTGGTTTAAGCATTAGACACCTTTTTTACCGACACACTGCCTCCCGCTGTTTCTGACATCTACAAAGCAAATAGCAACCGGTTGCCACCTACTGATATGGAAGAGTATTACACAGTTACTCTGCCGAGCTCTAGACAGCACTGACACTCAACAACAACACACCATTTGCAGACTATAATTACTGGTTTGCAAAACATATTTTTAACCCAAATAGGTTAAATTAGATAATCTCCCACGGCACACCAGACTGCACAGTGGTTGAAAAACACTGCTATAAGTGACCAGACGTCCGAGATCAAAACTGGGAATATAATCCCACAGAAGGGGGGAAAAAACGGTCAAGTTAAAGAAACAATATGATGAGGTTATATATACTGTACATGCGTTTCTCCTACATAAACAATGTATGAATACATTAGATATCTATATATCTTAGGGACCTATGGACTGTATCTCTGTTGCTGCAGCAACAGAAAGTTTATTTTGTCTTGACACTTTGTATTGATATTTTGTATTACATTCTTCCCTTAAATGATAATGTTTACAGTGATTGTTTTATATGTATTTTTTTATGTATGTCGCTTCGGATAAAAGTCCCACACATTTCACGAAGGTGGGCTACACAAAATTGGGTTGGAAAAGCTAGACTGAATTTAGACTTGTATAATACTGTAAAGCCACTGTCCATCTGATTGTCTAGTTAGCTAACATATATTACCCCCCTACCCAATCTGGACTGTGGTCCTAACTTTTACCCCTTTTGGCTTTTACGAATCGTCCATCCATCCATCTTCTTCCGCTTATCCGAGGTCGGGCCGCGGGGGCAGCAGCCTAAGCAGGGAAGCCCAGACTTTCCTCTACCCAGCCACTTCGTCCAGCTCTTCCCGGGGGATCCCGAGGCGTTCCCAGGCCAGCCGGGAGACATAGTCTTCCCAACGTGTCCTGGGTCTTCCCCGTGGCCTCCTACCGGTTGGACGTGCCCTAAACACCTCCCTAGGGAGGCGTTCGGGTGGCATCCTGACCAGATGCCCGAACCACCTCATCTGGCTCCTCTCCATGTGGAGGAGCAGCGGCTTTACTTTGAGCTCCCCCCGGATGACAGAGCTTCTCACCCTATCTCTAAGGGAGAGCCCCGCCACCCGGCGGAGGAAACTCATTTCGGCCGCTTGTACCCGTGATCTTGTCCTTTCGGTCATAACCCAAAGCTCATGACCATAGGTGAGGATGGGAACGTAGATCGACCGGTAAATTGAGAGCTTTGCCTTCCGGCTCAGCTCCTTCTTCACCACAACGGATCGATACAGCGTCCGCATTACTGAAGATTTACGAATCGTAATTTATAATATTTACTATATATTACTACTTCTTTTTTCTGCTGATGCAATTTTTAAACCCTTCAAAGACTTCAACCAGTCTATATATTGTACATACATGAAAGACATAAGGAAGTTTCTCTCTCACCCTGCTGGAGCTCATTTCCAAGCTTTGGGAGAGCACTACACACCTTTTTAAAAAACCTACTAAGTGTTTTTAGTGAGGATTAATCAAGGGTGACACCCAATACTATAATACCCAATTCTATAAGAATATAGGAAAGTTTTGTCAGTAATTTTATCCTTTTCTTTGTTCACATGGCTCCATCTGAGTAAGACAAAATTACATTTGCACCAAATAAATTCAGTTTGTGCGGCTTTCGGTCAGGCACTGCCCAGGAAACAAGAAGTGGGAAGTTGCACAGTTGGATGGGAGTCAGCAAAAAAAAAAATGTAAGTCGGGATCACTTCTGATCGCATCGAGACGCAAAAAGTGAGTACTTTTCTTTGATGAAGCGTACTGATGTCTGGTGTGTGACGTCCACGGACGGTGTTTGTGTGAACATTCCAGGAGACTGGCCAAGATGAGTGTGGATTACAGAGAATACGATGATTACACTGCGGATAACGAGACAGAGACAAACTTCACCACTTTTGGCCCGCTGAACTTCGGCAGTCCTCGGTCTGCTTTCACATCTCTTCTGGTGGCTTTCAACGTCGTTATTTGCGTCGTGGGCCTGGCGGGGAACTCGCTGGTGATCTGGATCTGTGGATGGAAGATGAAAAGAACCGTGCCCACCACTTGGTACATGAGCCTGGCCATCTCCAACCTGCTGTTTTGCATCTTCCTGCCCCTGGAACTGATCTACATGATGACCTCGCACTGGCCCTTCGGACTGGTGCTGTGTAAGCTCATGTCCTCCGCTCTGTTCCTCAACATGTACAGCAGCGTCTTTCTCCTGGTTCTGATCAGCGCCGATCGCTGCGTGGTGGCGTCCTTTCCCGTGTGGTCGCGCAACCACCGCACGGTGCGGCGGGCCTCTGCGCTGGTCGTCCTCACCTGGCTCCTCTCGGCGCTCCTGACCTTGCCCTCGCTGATCCACAGGCGCACCGCCCCGCACGGAGCCGTCACCCTGTGCGTCACGCATTACGCCGACCCGCCCGGACACAAGGCGGTGGTGCTCACTCGCTTCACCTGCGGGTTCCTGCTCCCTTTCCTCGCCATCGTACTGTGCAGCACGGTGCTCGGCGCCAAGCTAAGAGGCATGAGCATCAAGTCCACCAAGCCCTACAAGATCATGGCGGCGCTCATCTTGTGCTTTTTTGTCTGCTGGGTTCCTTACCACACGTTTGTCCTCCTGGAGATACACATGAAGTCCCTCACCCTGGAGAGTTTCCGCACCGGGATGAAAGTAGGGGTGACTCTGGCGGCCTCAAACAGCTTCGTGGCCCCGGTTCTCTACATTTTCGTCGGAAACGATTTCAGTCAAATCCTGAGGAGCTCGCTGACGCAGAGGTTTGAGTCGGTGATGGCGGAGGATTTTCGTACCGGAGGCCTCGGTCGAGCTGTTTGATTGGACGCACAAAACATGTCAGTCATTGGTACGGTTCCATGATTCCTAGTATTCCTTCTTGAAAACAAATTGTTTTGGTGAAATACATAGTATTAACCTAACCCGGGGGTCTGCAACCCGTGGCTCTAGAGCCGCAAAAATGTATGATGGGGGAAAAAAAATATTTCAAATTTTAATATGGTTTCCTTAGAAGGACAAACCTGACACAAACCTTCCTAATG
This sequence comes from Nerophis lumbriciformis, assembly GCF_033978685.3. NCBI lineage: Eukaryota > Metazoa > Chordata > Actinopteri > Syngnathiformes > Syngnathidae > Nerophis > Nerophis lumbriciformis. Next base: position 8,861,175 of record NC_084579.2, on the reverse strand, counting down.
GTTAGCAATCCCACTGTTTAAATTAAACATGCTTGACTGATTAGAGTATTTGTCCAACTAATTTCACCGTAGTTTGTTTACAAGTACAACTTTCTCTGATGTTGCCACTCCTTTGTCTCTTTTTGTCCACCAAATGTTTTACACTGTGCGTGAATACACAAAAGTGAGCTTTGTTGATGTTATGGACATGTATGGAGTGCTAATCCGGCATATTTGGTCAGTGCATGACTGCAAGCTAATCGATGCTAACATGCTATTTAGGCCAGCTGCATGTACATATTGCATCATTTTGCCTCGTTCGTAGGTATATTTGAGATCATTAAATTTCCTTTACTTATGTCCTCTGTGTATTTAATTTATATTTGCATGTCGCATGACACATTATTGTATAGCTCGGTTGGTAGAGCGGCCGTGCCAGCAACTTGAGGGTTGCAGGTTCGATCCCCGCTTCCGCCATCCTAGTCACTGCCGTTGTGTCCTTGGGCAAGACACTTTACCCACCTGCTCCCAGTGCCACCCACACTGGTTTAAATGTAACTTAGATATTGGGTTTCACTATGTAAAGCGCTTTGAGTCACTTGAGAAAAAGCGCTATATAAATGTAATTCACTTCACTTCACTTCACTATATGTAATATTGGCTGCATTTCTTATAGTTGTTTGTGTGCCATGTTGTTCCAGACCACAGCAAACGTTACCCGGCTTGCAAAGATTGTAGGAAATCCATTGGAAGAACACACACACTCATCCATAACTTTAGCCATTCTAAGCCAGTCATTTCAAAGAGTTATCTCACCATCTGAGAAGCTTCCGTTTTACTAATGTTTTCCAATGTTGTAAAAATGTGTAGAATAAATATTACATTTCAACATTTATGTTAACGAAGATTTGTGTCAGCCGACACATAGTTATTTCAATAATAGGCTATTATAGCTAATATAGACACTTATATAAATACCTTCATTATAAGACCTATATAAGGCTTTTAAGTTTTTGCTTCAACATTTTGGGTTGCCGACCCCTGACCTAACCTAAATCCTTTGGTGCCCCTCCAACTTAATTGTGAAAAGATGCTGTTTCCAATCAATAGTGTTTAATTTTTATACTCCAGCCACTCTCTTCCTCATCCGACACGGATCACATGACGTCACAAAAACACAGTCTGAAAAAGATCATGATTTTACTCATCAGTTTAACAGCAACAGCATCTTCCAGTTTTAAAATAATTGTGTTCATGAAAATATATTTTTTCGCGCATGCGTACTAGGTCGCGTTGCGCCGGCGGACGGAAGGGGGAGGGGGTCTTAAACCACGGATAAGGTTAGGTGGGATTTACCCTGGATAACCTTAACAATGAGTGAGGAGACACCGACTGGTATGCTCACTGGCAAATACAGCCTGAAATAACTTTAGATAAAACGCTGTGCAAATAAATGACATGCACTTAAGTCATACTTGCCAACCCTCCCGAATTTTCCGGAAGACTCCCGAAATTCAGCGCCTCTCCCGAAATCCTCCCGGGACAAATATTCTCCCGAAAATCTCCCGATTTTCAGCCGGAGCTGGAGGCCACGCCCCCTCCAGCTCCATGAGGACCTGAGTGAGGACAGCCTTTTTTCACGACGGGAGGACAACAGGGTGACAAGAACTAAATCATCCAGACTAGAGACAAATTGTATTATTATGTTTATCTTGTCTTCAGTAATGCGGACGCTGTATCGATCTGTTGTGGTGAAGAAGGAGCTGAGCCGGAAGGCAAAGCTCTCAATTTACCGGTCGATCTACGTTCCCATCCTCACCTATGGTCATGAGCTTTGGGTTATGACTGAAAGGACAAGATCACGGGTACAAGCGGCCGAAATGAGTTTCCTCCGCCGGGTGGCGGGGCTCTCCCTTAGAGATATGGTGAGAAGCTCTGCCATCCGGGGGGAGCTCAAAGTAAAGCCGCTGCTCCTCCACATCGAGAGGAGCCAGATGAGGTGGTTCGGGCATCTGGTCAGGATGCCACCCGAACGCCTCCCTAGGGAGGTGTTTAGGGCACGTCCGACCGGTAGGAGGCCGCGGGGAAGACCCAGGACACGTTGGGAAGACTATGTCTCCCGGCTGGCCTGGGAACGCCTTGGGATCCCACAGAAAGAGCTGGACGAAGTGGCTGGGGAGAGGGAAGTCTGGGCTTCCCTGCTTAGGCTGCTGCCCCCGCGACCCGACCTCGGATAAGCGGAAGAAGATGAATGGATGGATGGATGGATGGATGTTTATCTTACCTAAAAATAAATATATTTATTAATTTTTTTTTAAATAACTAAATACATTTTTACTATATTTTGCTAAAAACATCACAATTAATTGTATTTTTATTTGTATAATTTCTGACTCCTTATTACATCCAGCCAAAGAATTATACATTAAAATAAACATATTTGAAATAATTAATTTTAAATGATCATAATAATTCATTTAAAATGACCATATTTAATTATTAAAATAATTGCATGTTTATCAACAACTTTAGCATTTTATTCATTACATTTTGAAGCTCTCAGAAGCCAAGCTATGTTATATTCCTTAATATTTATTTATGCAAGTTTGAAGTATCAATTATCTAAACACAGTTTTGTTTGCATATTTTCAGGATGTATATATATATATATATATATATATATATATATATATATATATATATATATATATATATATATATATATATATATATATATATATATATATATATGTATTAAATACTTGACTTGGTGAATTCTAGCTGTCAATATACTCCTCCCCTCTTAACCACGCCCCCCACTCTCCACCCCCCACCTCCCGAAATCGTAGGTCTCAAGGTTGGCAAGTATGACTTAAGTAAAATGAATGTAAACGTTCCATGGATTGATTGATTGATTGATTGATTGATTGATTGAGACTTTTATTAGTAGATTGCACAGTCCGTACAATTGACCACTAAATGGTAACACCCGAATAAGTTTTTCAACTTGTTTAAGTCAGGGTCCACTTAAATCAATTCATGATACAAATATATACTATCATCATAATGCAGTCATCACACAAGTTAATCATCAGAGTATATACATTGACTTATTTACATTATTTACAATCCGGGGTGTGGGATGTGGAGGGGAGGGGGTTTAGGTTTGGTTGATATCAGCACTTCGGTCATCAACAATTGCATCATCAGAGAAATGGACATTGAAACAGTGTAGGTCTGACTTGGTAGGATATGTACAGCAAGTAGTGGACATAGAGAGATCAGAAAGCATAAGAACAAGTATATACATTTGATTATTTACATTTGATTATTTACAATCCGGGGAGGTGGGATGTGGAAGGGGGAGGGTGTTAGTTTAGGGTTGCAGTTGCCTGGAGGTGTTCTTTTAGTGCGGTTTTGAAGGAGGATAGAGATGCCCTTTCTTTTACACCCGATGGGAGTGCATTCCATATTGACGTGGCATAGAAGGAGAATGAGTTAAGACCTTTGTTAGATCGGAATCTGGGTTTAACGTGGTTAGTGGATGACAATAAAATTGCACTTGCGTACAAACATTGTCATCTTTTCTTAAGCAAATGCTAATCATGCACGTGAGTAATTTAATGCTAATTCGAAAATGTGAATAATCCGATTTTTTTTTTTAATTACCTTTTAACAGCCTTATTACTAGGGCTGTGGGAAAAAATCGATTCGAATTCGAATCGCGATTCTCACGTTGTGCGATTCAGAATCGATTCTCATTTAAAAAAATTTGTTGTTGTTTTTTATTTTTTTTTTATTTTTTTTTTTCTTAAATTAATCAATCCAACAAAACAATACACAGAAATACCAAATACCAACTATGGACTATGGACTGGACTCTCACAATATTATGTCAGACCCACTCGACATCCATTGCATTTGGTCTCCCCGAGAGGGGGGGGGGGGGGGGGGGGGGTTTACCCACATATGCGGTCCTCTCCAAGGTTTCTCATAGTCATTCACATCGACGTCCCACTGGGGTGAGTTTTTCCTTGCCCTTATGTGGGCTTTGTACCGAGGATGTCGTTGTGGCTTGTGCAGCCCTTTGAGACACTTGTGATTTAGGGCTATATAAATAAACATTGATTGATTGATTGATTGATAACAATGCAATCCAATTCCAAAACCAAACCCGACCCAGCAACACTCAGAACTGCAATAAACAGAGCAATTGAGAGGAGACACAGAACAAACCAAAAGTAGTGAAACAAAAATGATTATATCAACAACAGTATCAATATTAGTAACAATTTCAACATAGCAGTGATTAAAAATCCCTCATTGACATTATCATTAGACATTTATAAAAAATAAATAAAAAAAGAACAATAGTGTCACGGTGGCTTACACTTGCATCGCATCTCATAAGCTTGACAACACACTGTGTCCAATATTTTCACAAAGATAAAATAAGTCATATTTTTGGTTCATTTAATAGTTAAAACAAATTTACATTATTATTGCAATCAGTTGATAAAACATTGTCCTTTACAATTATAAAAGCTTTTTACAAAAATCTACTACTCTGCTTGCATGTCAGCAGACTGGGTCCTGCTGAAATCCTATGTATTGAATGAATAGAGAATCGTTTTGAATCGGGGGGAAAAAAATCGTTTTTGAATCGGGAATCGTGTTGAATTGAAAAAAAAAATCGATTTTGAATCGAATCGTGACCCCAAGAATCGATATTGAATCGAATCGTGGGACATCCAAAGATTCACAGCCCTACTTATTACTGTATTTACATGTTTAAAGAGTCATCCTACCACTAGGTGGCGGTGTGCCGGTCAGTGTTGTTTGCCATCCTGCAGTTCCAAAGGTGAGACGAAGAAGAAGGTAAAAGAAAGCCAACTCTACACAGAGTGACAATATACCCGCTCCGCCGCCTTCGATACTTCCTTTACTAGTCACAACAAACTCCGACATTCCGTTAAGAACGCATACGAGCTGAGAACAATCTTAAACACCTGTTATCGTTCTTTATAGTCTTTCAACATTACTATAACATTAGCTGTTTCGGCTCGGTCACATTGCTAGTGTTAGCTTCACAACCGGAAGCTAACGCCAGCTGTTCAACATTGATTTTAGCTTCCTTTCTCAAAGCGAACTCGTGACAAACTTTTAGTTTTTAGGGTTTACATAAACTCTAACCTCGACAATGTGTGCGTTTTGAAGTCGTCTCCTGTATCTACCTGTTGTTTTTTTAGTCGACTGGAGCTATATTTTTAAATGGCCACCGCGGCCCCCCCTCCTCCGGCGGCTGCCTCCACCGGAGCCGCCGAGAGCGCCGGTCCGGGATCCAGCAGCGCTGCGGCAGCGGACGGAGGCAACCAGGACAGCACTTTTGAGTGCAACATTTGTCTGGACACCGCCAAGGATGCTGTGATCAGCCTGTGTGGACACCTCTTCTGGTACGAAATGTTTTTAATGGTGCTCCTTTCTCAGTTTTCCACTAAAATACACTGTTTTGAAACAATCAATCAACCAATCAATGTTTACTTATATAGCCCCAAATCACGAGTGTCTCAAACGGCTGCACAAGCCACAACGACATCCTCGGCTGATTGATTGAGACTTTTATTCGTAGATTGCACAGTGAAGTACATATTCCGTACATTTGACCACCAAATGGTAACATCCGAACACGTTTTTCAACTTGTTTACAAGTCGGGGTCCACTTAAATTGATTCATGATACAGATATATACTATCCAGTGACGTGCGGTGAGGTTGATGGCTGGTGAGGCACTGACTTCATCACAGTCAGATTTAAAAACATATGAACCCCAAAGAGTATCTTATTCACCATTTGATTGGCAGCAGTTAATGGATTATGTTTAAAAGCTCATACCAGCATTTTCCCTGCTTGGCACTCAGCATCAAGGCTTGGAATTGGGGGTTGAATCACCAAAAATTATTCCCGAACGCGGCGCCGCTGCTGCCCACTGCTCCCCTCAACCTCCCAGGGGGTGATTAAGGGATGGGTCAAATGCAGAGGACAAATTTCATTACACCTAGTGTGTGTGTGACAATCATTGGTACTTTAACTTAACTTTAACTTTACACATACAAACTGTAGCACACAAAAAAGCACATTTAATTAAAAAAACGTTATTATGGTCTTACCTTTACTTATAAATAAAGTCCCTTCGCCGCTGTTGTGCTGGATTAATGAACCCCCTGACGGGTGTGTTATATCAACTAAAGCCCTCACTTAAACTTTCCACGTGCAAGATTGAATCTATTTAAAAAAGTGTAACGGAGGGTTTATAAATGTCGCCTATACTGTATGAAACTACAAAATAACAAACACGGAGGCTCCAGTTTACACAAGGACCACTTTATTTACCTTCTTTCAAAAACCTCCGCTCCACTACAACATGTCATCACTTCCGCTCTTGGCACCTTCAAAATAAGAGCTCAAGGCATGTACTGTATAACAGCGCATAACAGGAACTTAACATCACAAATAGGAAAGCCCATAAAAATAGGTTACAAAAGTTATTTAATAAGAAGCCAAAAAGTGCAAAAACAATAATGTTCATGTTGGAGGAGTTGTGAATTAGGTACACCTGCAGTCTGCAGGTGTACCTAATGTTGTGGCCCTGCAGTCATTCACAACTCCTCCAACACGAACATTATTGTTTTTGCACTTTTTGGCTTCTTATGAAATAACTTTTTTAAATAGATTCAATCTTGCATGTGGAAAGTTTAAGTGTGGGCTTTAGTTGATACAACAATTCTACGGCGGGGGTGCAGGAGGCGGGGCTACTGGAGCCTCAGCCAGTGCGTCTTTTGCAGCCGTTTTATGATCGCTCAGCACAAGAAATACGTTACACACATACAGTTGTTGACAAAATACACTGTACATTATATACCTCAGCTAACTAAACTATGGAAATGTATAATATAGTTCATATAGCAATACAGTCTCACTGCACAGCAGGCCAGCAGTTAGCCGAGTGCGTCCATGTTGAGGCACTGAGTGACGTGCCTCAACTGGCTGCTGTTCACCGCACCGTCTCTTCTCAGTATTTGAACGGCAAATGTGAAAATTCTGCGATTTTGAATAAAAATAATCTAAAACTGGTGAAGTTAAATGGAAAATAACTTTATAGTATAATCACTGCATACATATAACAATTTAAATTTTTTTTTTCTTTTTACATTTTTTTTCTTTCCATGATGGCAGGTGAGGCCCCGCCTCACCTGCCTTTAGTGACTGCACGTCACTGATACTATCAGATATATACTATCATCATAATACAGTCATCAAACAAGATAATCATCAGATTATATACATTGAATTATTTACATTATTTACAATCCAGGGTGTGGAGGCGGGGGGAGGGCGGGGGTTAGGTTTAGTTGTTATCAGCACTTCAGTCATCAACAATTGAGAACAGAGAAATGGACATTGAAACAGTGTAGGTCTACTTGGTAGGATATGTACAGCAAGTAGTGGACATAGAGAGAGAGATCAGAAAGCATAAGAAAAAGTATCTACATTTGATTATTTACACTTGATTATTAACAATCCGGGGAGGGTGTTAGTTTAGGGTTGAAGTTGCCTGGAGGTGTTCTTTTATTGCGGTTTTGAAGGAGGATAGAGATTCCCTTTCTTTTACACCTGTTGGGAGTGCATTCCATATTGATGTGGCATAGAAAGAGAATGAGTTAAGACCTTTGTTAGATCGGAATCTGGGTTTAACGTGGTTAGTGGAGCTCCCCCTGGTGTTGTGGTTATGGCGGTCATTTACGTTAAGGAAGTAGTTTGACATGTACTTCGGTATCAGGGAGGTGTAGCGGATTTTATAGACTAGGCTCAGTGGAAGTTGTTTTACTCTGTCCTCCACCCTGAGCCAGCCCACTTTGGAGAAGTGGGTAGGAGTGAGGTGGGATCTGGGGTGGAGGTCTAGAAGTAATCTGACTAGCTTGTTCTGGGATGTTTGGAGTCTAGATTTGAGGGTTTTGGAGGTGCATGCGTAATCAAAAAAGGGTTGAACGAGAGTTCCCGCTAGAATCTTCATGGTGCTTTTGTTGACCAGAGAGGAGATTCTGTAGAGAAATCTCGTTCGTTGGTTGACCTTTTTGATTACCTTGGTAGCCATTTTATCACAGTAGAGATTAGCCTCCAGAATGGAACCTAGGTAGGTGACCTCATCTTTCCTGGTGATAACAATGTCACCCACTTTTATAATGAAGTCATTGACTTTCTTAAGGTTGATGTGGGACCCAAACAGGATGGATTCCGTTTTACCCAAGTGTATGGATAGCTTAAACCCCGACTTAAACAAGTTGAAAAACTTATTCGGGGGTTACAATTTAGTGGTCAATTGTACGGAATATGTACTGTACTGTGCAATCTACTAATAAAAGTTTCAATCAAAATCAATCAATCAATCAATCCCACATCAGGGCAAGAAAAAACTCAACTGATTTTCAAGGCAAAAACTGATTTTCAAGGCAAAAACTGATTTTCAAGGTAAAAGTTGATTTTCAAGGCAAAAACTGATTTTCAAGGCAAAAACTGATTTTCAAGGTAAAAGTTGATTTTCCCGGTGCAATGGACGTCGAGTGGATCTAGCATAATATTTTGAGAGTCAAGTCCATAGTGGATCTAACATAATATCAATCAATCAATCAATCAATGTTTATTTATATAGCCCTAAATCACAATAGCGAGAGTCCAGTCCATAGTGGATCTAACATAATAGTGAGAGTCCAGTCCATAGTGGATCTAACATAATAGTGAGAGTCCAGTCCATAGTGGATCTTACATAATAGTGAGAGTCCAGTCCATAGTGGATCTAACATAATAGTGAGAGTCCAGCCCATAGTGGATCTAACATAATAGTGAGATTCCAGTCCATAGTGGATCTAACATAATAGTGTGAGAGTTCAGTCCATAGTGGATCTAGCATAATAGTGAGAGTCCAGTCCATAGTGGATCTAACATAATAGTGTGAAAGTCCAGTCCATAGTGGATCTAACATAATAGTGTGAGAGTCCAGTCCATAGTGGATCTAACATAATAGTGAGATTCCAGTCCATAGTGGATCTTACATAATAGTAAGAGTCCAGTCCATAGTGGGTCCAGCAGGAGACCATCCCGAGCGGAGACAGGTCAGCAGCGCAGAGATGTCCCCAACCGATGCACAGATGAGTGGTCCACCCTGTGTCCCGACTCTGGACAGCCAGCTTCATCCGTGGCCACCGAACCTCCACGAAGGAGAGGGGGGCAGAGCAGAAAATAAACGGCAGATCAACTGGTCTAAAAAGGGGGTCTATTTAAAGGCTAGAGTATACAAATGAGTTTTAAGATGGGGCTACTGCTTCTACTGAGGTAGCATCTCTAACTGTTACCGAGAGGGCATTCCTGAGTACTGGAGCCCGAATAGAAAATGCTCTATAGCCCGCAGACTTTTTTCGGGCTCTGGGAATCACTAATAAGCGAGAGTTCTTTGAACGCAGATTTCTTGCCGGGACATATGGTACAATACAATCAGCAAGATAGGATGGAGCTAGACCGTGTAGTATTTTATTTTCACAAAGTGCATTATTTTTTTTTTTTTTTAAACATGCCTCAAAACAACAGCTACAAAAACAATGAAGGCACACAGTGGACGTGACGACAGGTTGAAGAGGACGCTAAAGGCGTTGCCTTTAAGGCACGCCCCCAATAATGTTGTCCGGGTGGAAATCGGGAGAAATTCGGGATAATGATTTCCTTTGTAGATTTGCGGGAGGGGCGCTGAAATTCGGGAGTCTCACGGGCAAATCGGGAGGTTGAAACCGATACCGATAATTTCCGATATTACATTTTAAAGCATTTATCGGCCGATATTATTGGACATCTAGAAAGAACCTATATTGTTGAACGTCTCACTAATCACATGTCTTTTCATTACCCTCATCAGCTGGCCTTGTTTGCACCAGGTAAGATCATTATATTAATAAATGAGTAACATTGTCTCCAATACATCCTTATCTGTGTCTCTTGTGTTTTTCAAGTGGTTAGAGACGCGACCCAGCAGGCAAGTGTGCCCAGTGTGCAAAGCCGGTATCAGCAAGGACAAGGTCATCCCCTTATATGGGCGAGGAAGTACTGGTCAGCAGGACCCCAGGTGGGAAAAACTTTGCCGTACAAAACAGTCGAGTGTTTGAAGATTATGCAATCAGTTTTGTCTTGAACTGAAGTACTGTGATTTTATTTATTTTTTTGGAAAAGCTGTGCAACTCCAGCAAAATCTAAAGTTTACCCCATTTTTTTTCAAATATAGAGAAAAAACACCCCCACGACCACAAGGGCAAAGGCCTGAGCCAGAAAACCGCGGCGTAAGTACCGGTCCTCAAACGCACCATTAGTAACATGATGAAAGCATTGATTGATGCAGGTGACACTGCAGCAACCCTCGTTTCATTCATTTATTGGAAAGGCTCCCTTGACAAGTGGCTGCATCACAAGACACGTACCTGTGTTTGTCCTTCTAATTCACTCACACATTTCAACCTAAGGACTAGAGGCATACTTGCCAACCTTGAGACCTCCGATTTCGGGAGGTGGTAGGTGGGGGCGTGGTCGGGGCGGGGCGGGGCGTGGTTGGGGGCGTGGTTAAGAGGGGAGGAGTATATTGACAGCTAGAATTCACCAAGTCAAGTATTTCATACATATATATATATATATATATATATATATATATATATATATATCCTGAAAATATGCAAACAAAACTGTGTTTAGATAATTGATACTTCAAACTTGCATAAATAAATATTAACGAATATAACATAACTTGGCTTCTGAGAGTTTCAAAATGTAATGAATAAAATGCTAAAGTTGTTGATAAACAAGCAATTATTTTAATAATTAAATATGGTCATTTTAAATGAATTATTATGATAATTTAAAATCAATTATTTCAAATATGTTTTTTAATGTATAATTCTATGGCTGGATGTAATAAGGAGTCAGGAAAAAATACAAATAAAAATACAATTAATTTTGATGTTTTTAGCAAAATATAGTAAACATGTATTTAGTTTTTTGTTTTTTAAAATTAATGAATATATTTATTTTTAGGTAAGATAAACATAACACAATTTATCTCTAGTCTGGATGATTTAGTTCTTGTCACCCTGTTGTCCTCCCATCATGAAAAAAGGCTGTCCTCACTCAGGTCCGCATGGAGCTGGAGGGGGCGTGGCTTATAGCTCCGGCTTAAAATCGGGAGATTTTCGGGAGAATATTTGTCCCGGGAGGTTTTCGGGAGAGGCGCTGAATTTCGGGAGTCTCCCGCAAAATTCGGGAGGGTTGGCAAGTATGACCAGAGGATGGGAATTGATAGGATTTTTACGATTCCACTTTCAATTCTGCCTAACGGTTTGGCTCTTTATCGACTCTTGGATAAAAGGATAACAAACAATTTGTTTATTTTGTTTTGAAAATAACTAATGTGAAAGGTTGTCTATCTGTTGACCCTGCAATGAGGAGGTAGAAGATGGATGTATATATAACAAAACAATTATTGTACTGTAGTAATAGAAAATACAGCATAAATTATTCTGTGACAAATGAATTACACAAAAATGTTCTTTAACATTTTTCAAATAGAAATAAAGTATTCTTTCTCCAAAAAAAAGTATATATAGTACTGTATATATGCTAAGTAAAACTATTTCAGCCAATGACAAATACAAACAATTAAAACTGTACACTGCAATGTTTCAACTATCAACTCTAACAAGTCACCATTGTTTTTGTAGAAAATTAAGCATATCTGCTTTTTTGGGACTTTTTATTTCTGACTAATTACAGCGACTCCAGTTGTGGAGAACACCTCTTTGGACGCTGTCTCGTCTTGTAATGCATAAGAAACATTAATTTTACGTTTACAGTAGAGATGTCCGATAATATCGGACTGCCGATATTATCGGCCGATAAATGCTTTAAAATGTAATATCGGAAATTATCGGTACCGGTTTCAAAAAGTTAAATTTATGACTTTTTAAAACGCCGCTGTACGGAGTGGTACACGGACGTAGGGAGATGTACAGAGTAGTTGCGTCTCCCACTCATACTTGCCAACCCTCCCGATTTTCCCGGGAGACTCACAGATTTCAGTGCCCCTCCCGAAAATCTCCTGGGGCAACCATTCTTCCAAATTTCTCCCAATTTCCACCCAGACAACAACGTTGGGGGGCGTGCCTTAAAGGCACTGCCTGTGTGTGCCGGCCCAATCACATAATATCTATGGCTTTTCACACACACATACACAAGTGAATGCAAGGCATACTTGGGTCAACAGCCATACAAGTCACACTGAGGGTGGCCGTATAAACAACTTTAACACTGTTACAAATATGCGCCACACTGTGAACCCACACCAAACATGAATGACAAACCCATTTCGGGAGAACATCCGCACCGTAACACAACAGAACAAATACCCAGAACCCCTTGCAGCACTAACTCTTCCGGGATGCTACAATATACACCCCCGCTACCCCCTATGCCCCCCACCTGAAACCCGCCCCAACCCCAACCACCTCAACCTCCTCATGCTCTCAGGGAGAGCATGTCCCAAATTCCAAGCTGCTGTTTTGAGGCATGTTAAAAAAAATAATGCACTTTGTGACTTCAATAATAAATATGGCAGTGCCATGTTGGCATTTTTTTCCATAACTTGAGTTGATTTATTTTGGAAAACCTTGTTACATTGTTTAATGCATCCAGCGGGGCATCACAACAAAATTAGGCATAATAATGTGTTAATTCCACAACTATATATATCGGTATCGATTGATATCGGAATCGGTAATTAAGAGTTGGACAATATCGGAATATCGGCAAAAAAGACATTATCGGACATCTCTAGTTTACAGTTAATCTTAGCATGTTTTAACACGATAGGCAGTGTTAGTTTGTTACTTACCACAGCAGACTTCATACTAGTGGTGATTCACTTGTGTCAGAGGGGATGGAAAAAGCCTCATTAGTTCCACGTTATCGCATGCTGTGTCTGCTAATGTTTCTGCTAGTATATTCCCAGTACGATGCAATATTTACTTTGCAAGTTGCCTTGTCGTCTTCCTTGTTGTGAATAATTCTGACATTTGTGCTGCTTTTCGGCGCCGTACGTGGCGACGCCCACAGGCATTATTAAGGGAATCATTAACAAATAAATTCCCAGGGATAGAAACCCTGACAGCCGGTTCTCAACAAGTATTGGTTTTCACTCCCGGTCCCTACCCATTACAAAATATTTTGTCCGATTTGAATCGACTCAATTATTACTTGTAATGCACAGCGCCAATATTAATTATACTTTTGGCATTTTTATCACCCTTTTAAAGCCAATTTAAGCGTAACCACTGTTTTTTAATTGGAATAATCTATAAAATGCATTTCATTCAGTATTTGCAAATTGCTCATTTATTTATATCATTATAATTATTAGGCCCTGAGATGGGTCAATGATTCAACATTAATATTCATGCATTAGTTTTTCAAAAGTGTCAGATTTGTAACAAAAAACCCTCACAATATCCCATACTTGCCAACCCTCCCGAATTTTCCGGGAGACTCCCGAAATTCAGCGCCTCTCCCGAAAACCTCCCGGGACAAATATTCTCCCGAAAATCTCCCGATTTTCAGCCGGAGCTGGAAGCCACGCCCCCTCCAGCTCCATGCGGACCTGAGTGAGGACAGCCTTTTTTCATGACGGGGGGACAACAGGGTGACAAGAACTAAATCATCCAGACTAGAGATAAATTGTAGTATTATGTTTATTTTACCTAAAAATAAATATATTTATTAATTAAAAAAAAAAAAAAACGAATTTTTTTTTAAATTATATTTTGCTAAAAACATCAAAATTAATTGTATTTTTATTTGTATTTTTTCGTGACTCCTTATTACATCCATCCATAGAATTATACATTAAAATAAACATATTTGAAATAATTGATTTTAAATTATCATAATAATTCATTTAAAATGACCATATTTAATTATTAAAATAATTGCTTGTTTATCAACAACTTTAGCATTTTATTCATTACATTTTGAAGCTCTCAGAAGCCAAGTTATGTTATATTCCTTAATATTTATTTATGCAAGTTTGAGGTATCAATTATCTAAACACAGTTTGTTTGCATATTTTCAGGATATATATATATATATATCTATATATATATATATATATATATATATATATATGTATGAAATACTTGACTTGGTGAATTCTAGCTGTCAATATACTCCTCCCCTCTTAACCACGCCCCACCCCGCCCCCGACCACGCCCCCACCCACACCTCCCGAAATCAGAGGTCTCAAGGTTGGCAAGTATGCAATATCCTCAAGGCAAAAAATGTCCCCTTCCCAAAAGCTCCTGTAAATGATCTCTCTATTTAGCTTTCTATCTAGCGCTCTCCCTCATACACACACACATATGTGTGTATACTAGGGGTGTAACGGTACGTGTATTTGTATTGAACCGTTTCAGTACGGGGGTTTAGGTTCGGTTCGGAGGTGTACCGAACGAGTTTCCACACGGACATATTAAGTAGCGTAACGCACGTTGTGTAAACAATGCACACCGAGGCACAACACATTGCATGCTAGCACTAGCAACGACTGGGCTATGATAGACTGACCATACGTCCTCCTTTCACCGGACATGTCTTCTTTTGCAGAGCTGTCAGGGCGGAGTTTCTTAAATGCCTCAAATGTCCGGCATTTTGAGTTAGGGTTGCGTGTATTTTCAATGTACGTTCAGGGTTAAGAAAGGGTTCAAAACAAAACAAATTGTGCGCGCAGCAGCATTGGTGAGGGAGGGGCAGAGACAGAGAGAGAGAGTTATGATAAACACGCATGCGTCGCCAGGCTCTGCTTTTTATCCATAGATTTATCACATTTAATTTTTTATTATTTATAGCAGGAGTGTCAAAAGTGTGCCCCGGAGGCCATTTGGGGCCCACAGCTAATGTTTTAAAGGCCCACGGCACATTCTAAAAATACTATTAAAATAAACAAAGACATAACAAAAGTGAAATAAAGAAGCTTAAAGGTTAAATGTAATTTTGAAAAAGTTGCAATGTTGACTAATAAAACAAAGCTGTTTTTTTTTTTTTTTCCAAATTGTCATTGCTCAAAACATAATATTGAATCAAAATCAATCAATCAATCAATCAAGCAATGTTTATTTATATAGCCCTAAATCACAAGTGTCTCAAGCCACAACGACATCCTCGGTACAGAGCCCACATAAGGGCAAGGAAAAACTCACCCCAGTGGGACGTCGATGTGAATGACTATGAGAAACCTTGGAGAGGACCGCATATGTGGGTAACCCCCCCCTATAGGGGAGACCGAATGCAATGGATGTCGAGTGGGTCTGACATAATATTGTGAGAGTCCAAAATCAATGTTATTATGAATTATTGACCTATCCAAGGTTCCCATTACTTCACATCAAATATTCCACTAAGAAAAATATTTTTGGTGGAAGATTTTGCAAATTTGGTAAATAAATAACCAAAAAATGTATATCCTGTTGTTTTCTTACTGTACCGAAAATGAACCGAACCGTGACCTCTAAACCGAGGTACGTACCGAACTGAAATTTTTGTGTACCGTTACACCCCTAATATATACATACACACACACACACACACACACACACACACACACACACACACATATATATATTTTTTATTCTGTCTCTCTCTATATATAATAAACTCCATCTACTTCTCTAAATCTCTCTACCTGGCTCTCCGTCTAGTGTTTTCTCAGTAGCAAGGTATGTTTTTGATTATGAAAAAGAAAAATAGCGTCATCGGATGGACCTAATTAAAACAAGTAATCCAAATTGAAACATCGATCCATTTTCTACCGTTTGTACTTTTCGGGGTCACGAGGGCTGCTGGAGCCTATCCCAGCTGCATCCATTCATTGTCTAAATGTGGGATCTAACATGGCCTTTTCTTTGAGACAGACATGTTGCATTTTTTGTGTGTGTAACATTGAAAATGACAACGTTGTGATATTTTCCACAGGGATTTCAGGGATTCGGTTTTGGAGACGGAGGGTTTCAGATGTCCTTTGGAATTGGTGCTTTTCCCTTTGGTATTTTTGCCACAGTCTTTAACATAAACGACGGCAGACCACCTCCAGGTGATAATCTTATCGCTTTTCTGCTCAACGAGCGTTGTATAATCCAGACTTTTCTCCAACGCAGCTGCCCCGGGAACACCACAGCACACGGACGAGCAGTTCTTGTCTCGACTATTCATCTTGGTCGCTGTGGTCACCATGTTTTGGCTCCTCATAGCATGAACACTTGTAAGGACCGCCTCAAATGGAACATTTAGAGACTTTAACAGTTGCTTCACGCCCTAAACAGCTATGCTAATCTCAGCAATCACAATGAACACGCACACAAGTGATAGACTGATACAAGTTGATAACAGTGGTGGAGTGTTGCATTCAGACAGTGCAGTTTCTACTTGGTGTTGAATTGTACCAGAATCTTTAAACCAGAGTACAGATGGGCGAGATGGCCTAAAATCTATATAGCCAAATATTTAGCAGCCTCCTGCAATAATGATATATATCACCAAAGATTATTTGGTGTGTAAATGATTAAGGTTGTGTGATATACCGTATTTTTCGGACTATAAGTCGCTCCGGGGTATAAGTCGCACCGGCCGAAAATGCATAATAAAGAAGGAAAAAACATATTTGTCACACTGGAGTGTAAGTCGCATTTTTTGGGGAAATTTATTTGATAAAAGCCAACACCAAGAATAGACATTTGAAAGGCAATTTAAAATAAATAAAGAATAGTGAACAACAGGCTGAATAAGTGTACGTTATATGAGGCATAAATAACCAACTGGTATGTTAACGTAACATATTATGGTAAGGGACATTCAAATAACTAACATATAGAACATGCTATACGTTTACCAAACAATCTGTCACTCCTAATCGCTAAATCCCATGAAATCTTATACGTCTAGTCCAGGGGTCGGCAACCCGCGGCTCTGGAGCCGCATGCGGCTCTTTGACCACTCTGATGCGGCTCAGCTGCATTCTTGCCAACCCTCCCGATTTTTCCGGGAGACTTCCGGATTTCACTGCCTCTCCCTAGGGCAAACATTCTCCGATTTTCACCCGGACAACAAAATAGAGGGCGTGCCGTGATGGCACTGCATTTTGCGTCCTCTACAACCTGTCGTCGCGTCCGCTTTTTCACCTAAGAAACAACGTGCCGGCCCAGTCACATTTTGTATGTGGCGTCTGCTCACACACTAAGTGACAGCAAGGCATACTTGTTCAACAGCCATACAGATCACACTGACGGTGGCCGTATAAACAACTATAACACTCTTACTAATATGCGCCACACTGTGAACCCACACCAAACAAGAATGACAAACACATTTCGGGAGAACATCCACACCGTAACACAACATAAACACAACAGAACAAATACCCAGAATCCCATGCATCCCTAACTCTTCCGGGCTACATTACACACCCTGCTACCACCAAACCCCGCCCACCTCAATCTACGCACGGGGGGTGGGGGGGTGTTGTTGATGTGTGGGGGGGCAGGGTTGGGGTGGCGGGCTTTGGTGGTAGCGGGGGTGTATAAAGTAGCCCGGAAGAGTTAGGGATGCATGGGATTCTGGGTATTTGTTCTGTTGTGTTACGGTGCGGATGTTCTCCCGAAATGTGTTTGTCATTCTTGTTTGGTGTGGGTTCACAGTGTGGCGCATATTAGTAAGAGTGTTAAAGTTGTTTATATTGCCACCCTCAGTGTGATCTGTATGGCTGTCAACCAAGTATGCGTTGCATTCACTTATGTGTGTCTGCAGAAGCCTCATGTAACTGGGCTGGCAAGCTGTTTGTTCAAGCTGTAGAGGGCGCTAAAGGTAGTGACATCACGGCACACCCTTATTATTGTTGTTTGGGTGAAAATCAGCATACATTCAAGAGAATAGTTTCCCTGAAATTCGGGAGTCTACCGGAAAAATCGGGAGGGTTGGCAAGTGTGACGCTGTCAAGTGCCCTTCATATAAAACTCGCGGGCCGCACTAACATTACATTTCCATATTAAGGTGCGGGCCGCGTGTCTGAGACCCCTGGTTTATACATAGCACAAAGCAAAAAAAAACTTTGTATGTAGTGTTATTTCATTTTAAATTTCAAAAGAGTTTTGTGGCTCCCATTGTTTTCTTTAATTTGTGGAAACGGGTCAAAATGGCTCTTTGAGTGGTAAAGGTTGCCGACCCCTGGTCTAGTCTCTTACGTGAATGAGATAAATAATATTTGATGTTTTACGGTAATGTGTTAATCATTTCACACATAAGTCGCTCCTGAGTATAAGTCACACCCCCGGCCAAACTATGGAAAAAAAACTGCGACTTATAGTCCGAAAAATACGGCAGGCCCATTTTGAAATGGTTCAATTATCATTTTAGTCTTTTAGATGAGCCATAAGCCACGTATCTGTTATCAGTAAAGAAAGAAGCCTTTGATTTATAATCATTAAAGATGCATGCATTGAGTTTTTTAATGACATTTAAACAAGGATCAGTTGCCCATAATGACATTTTCATTTATAAAAGCTGATAAAGTTGCATTGCATCCTATTTGAGCTATGACGCTTAAACTCAAATTAATATTTTTTTTATAAATATAATCCCTTTTAATTTTAGTCATTTAAAAATATTAACTCTTGTCAGTTTTGTTTTCCAACAATGCTTTAATCTGCCATATTTGACGGTTTGTTTCAAAGTCCAATGTGTTTCTAAAGAATGTTCTTTATTGTGCAAACGATGCGCCCGGGCTTAAAGCACGACTATGTATGTGCTTTAAAAATTAACCAGAGTATAAGGCAAATATTGCAAATGCAATATGTCGGACAAGTGCAGAGTTACAATGTGTGAGTAGACAAAGTGCACAAAAGTTGCAGCTCATTAGCAATAAAGCTACAAAGCCCAGTAGGGATTATTAAAAATAAGGTGTTAAAATTCCAACATCAGGACTTGCAGCTGAGATAGGCTCCAGCACCCCAAAAGGGATAAGCGGCAGAAAATGGATGGGATGGACGATTCCAAAGAGCCTCAGCCGAGATGCTTCTTCTCTCGCCGCTCCACCTGTTCCATGTTGAACTCCGCCTCGTACATGATCTGCTGGATCTTCATCTTGGTCTCGCATCTCCTCTGAGGAGCCAGTCTCTTGAGGGCAGGGACGAAGCTCAACAGGAACAGTTCGTCCTCGTCCTGAGGCCTGCTGGGAAGCGACAGGCCGCTTTCTTTCGCCGCCCATTTTGGCGGCGACGCCACGCTTAAGGGAAGGTTCTGTACCGGCTGCCGTTTTCTCCCGCTTTTGCCCGTCTGAGGAGGCATGTTGGCCGTGCGGGTGTCAGGAGAGGGGAGACTCCTGATGAGCACCGCCAGAGACTTGGTGTCAGCTTGACCCCCGGCGCTTTTAGCGACGGGTGGCGTCCTGGCCTTCTCTGAGGGCGTCGTTTCACCTTCATGCTCGCCATTGTCGTCGTCATCGCACACATCCGCCACTCCACTGTTGGATCCGGTAAACGGAGCGATGAAGTTCATGCGTTGTCTGTACCTCCATTTGCTTTGGCTCGGCTCCCCTTGCTTCTTGTTGCGGATCTCCAGGCGGACTTCTTTTAAGTAGCGGTCTCTCAAGTTCTTCCATTTCCTCTTACACTCGTCCACTAGAGAGAGAACATTTGCAAGAAAAATGACCAAGAAGTAGGATCGCACGTACTTGAGGCAAAATGGTAGTACCGTATTTTCCGCACTATTAGCCGCACCTAAAAACCACAAATTTACTCAAAAGCTGACAGTGCGGCTTATAACCCGGTGCGCTTTATATATGGATTAATATTAAGATTCATTTTCACAAAATTTAGGTCTCGCAACTACGGTAAACAGCCGCCATCTTTTTTACCCATAGAAGAGGAAGTGCTTCTTCTTCTACGGTAAGCAACCGCCAAGGTAAGCACCCGCCCCCATAGAAGAAGCGCGCGGGTATTACGTTTCATTTCCTTTGTGTGTTTACATCTGTAAAGACCACAAAATGGCTCCTACTAAGCGACACACTGTGGTTCTAGCTTGCCATGCTAATGGCCAGAAACTTCCACCCATGGTGATATTCAAAAGGAAGACCTTGCCAAAAGAGAACTTTCCAGCCGGCGTCATCATAAAAGCTAACTCGAAGGGATGGATGGATGAAGAAAAGATGAGCGAGTGGTTAAGGGAAGTTTACGCGAAGAGGCCGGGTGGCTTTTTTCACGCAGCTCCGTCCATGTTGATATACGACTCCATGCGCGCCCACATCACAGATGGTGTCAAAAAACAAGTGAAGCACACAAATACAACACTCGCCGTCATTCCGGGTGGATTAACCAAAGAACTCCAACCGCTCGATATTGGTGTCAACAAGGCATTTAAAGCATGACTGCGAACGGCGTGGGAACAATGGATGACCGAAGGCGAACACACCTTCACTAAGACAGGGAGACAGCGCCGGACGACATACGCCAACATCTGCCAGTGGATCGTAAATGCCTGGGCGGATATTTCGGTCTCAACTGTGGTCCGAGCTTTCCGGAAGGCAGGATTCACGGAACTGCTGGAAAAACAACAGCGACACTGATTCTGATGACTTCGACGAGACGGAGCCGGCCATTTTGGATCCCGTATTCGCCCAACTTTTTAATTCGGACACCGTAGGAGAAGAATTCGAGGGATTTATGAATGAAGAATAACTTCAGAAAGTGAGTGTTATGTTTATTTTGTGTGTTGTGACATTAACGTTCGAGCAACATTAAGTTATTGCTATTGCTCTGCACTATTTTGAATTTTACTATGTTTGTGATTGCACATTTGCACATTACCGTACATTTTGGGAGTGAACAGAGTTGTTAGAACGCTGGTTTTTAATATATTATTAAAGTTGAACTGACCTATCTGACTGTTTTTTTGACATTCCCTGTAGCGCAGTTAGATGCGGCTTATAACACGGGGCGGCTTATAGGTGGACAAAGTTTTGAAATATGCCGTTCATTGAAGGCGCGGCTTATAACCCAGGGCGCCTTATGGTGCGGAAAATACGGTACAGTACTGGGCTGCAACAAGTCGTTTCCAACTCCTTTATCCCTGCTGATTGCTTCCAGACATCACCAAAATAAATTAGATTATAGGAATCAATAGAAATCAAATATACAGTACAGGCCAAAAGTTATTCTCCTCATTCAATGCGTTTTCTTTATTTTCATGACTAGATTGTCACTGAAGGCATCAAAACTATGAATAAACACATGTGGAGTTATGTACTTAACAAAAAAAAGGTGAAATAACTGAAAACATGTTTTATATTCTAGTTCAGTGGTTCTTAACCTGGGTTCGATCAAACCCTAGGGGTTCGGCGAGTCGGCCTCAGGGGTTCGGCGGAGGTCAAAACACACCCGACTCATCGTGTAAATACAAACTTCTCCCTATCGGCGTATTACGGATACGGCAACAGCAGACTGGTTTGCAGGTGTGTCATTTGTTGTGAGTTTATGCACTGTGTTGGTTTTGTTGTTTGAACAAGGTGATGTTCATGCACGGTTCATTTTATGCACCAGTAAAAAAACATGGTAACACTTTAGTATGGGGAACATATTCACCATTAATTAGTTGCTTATTAACATGCAAATTAGTAACATATTGGCTCTTAACTAGTCATTATTAAGTACTTATTAATGCCTTATTCGGCATGGCCTCATTATAACCAGAGGTGGGTAAAGTAGCCAGAAATTGTACTCAAGTAAGAGTACTGTTACTTTAGAGATTTATTACTCAAGTAAAAGTAAGGAGTAGTCACCCAAATATTTACTTGAGTAAAAGTAAAAAGTATGTTGTAAAAAAACTACTCAAGTACTGAGTAACTGATGAGTAACATATACACACATATATATATACACACACACACATATATACATATATATATATACACACACACACATATATATATATATATATATATATATATACAGTATATAATTTATATTTATTTTTTTTGCCGTTTTTGTTTACATGTTAATAGTGTTTTAATGAATATACATGCATGTTTAACACATATAGATTCCTTTCTTTCATGAAGACAAGAATATAAGTTGGTGTATTACCTGATTCTGATGACTTGCATTGATTGTAATCAGACAGTAGTGATGACAAACGTCCACGTTTTCAAATGGAGGAGAAAAAAAGTTCCTCCTTTCTGTCTAATACCACATGAAAGTGGTTGGTTTTTGGCATCTTATATGTCCAGCTTCCATATTCGTTTTTATACACTTTACAAGAAATACATTGGCGGCAAACTCCGTAGCTTGCTAGCTTGTTTGCCCTGGCTTTCGGGGACTCTTATTTTGAAAGCGCAGGCGCGATGGAGCGGCACTTTTATTGTGAAGACAGGAACTGTGCAGTCAGTCTTTAGGCTTTTGACGGCGGTTGAAATAAAAAATGGTCTTTTTTCCTTCACACTTTTGATTGATTGATTGGAACTTTTATTAGTAGTTTGCACAGTACAGTACATATTCCGTACAATTGACCACTAAATGGTAACACCCCAATAAGTTTTTCAACTTGTTTAAGTCAGGTCATGTGACCACTGGCTCTGTTTGATTGGTCCAACGTCACCAGTGACTGCATCTGATTGGTGGAACGGAGTGAACGTCACCAGTGACTGCATTTGTTGAAACGCAGGCACTATGAAGGTCTGTTTGACAGACCAAAACAAACAAAGCGTGCATTAACAGATCGATAAAAATTAGTAGCGAGTAGCGAGCTGAATGTAGATAAAAGTAGCGGAGTAAAAGTAGCGTTTCTGCTCTATAAATATACTCAAGTAAAAGTAAAAGTATGTTGCATTAAAACTACTCTTAGAAGTACAATTTATCCCAAAAGTTACTCAAGTAGATGTAACGGAGTAAATGTAGCGCGTTACTACCCACCTCTGATTATAACCCTAACCCTCTAACCCTAACCCTAACCAAATAACTCTAAATTAAGTCTTTATTACTTAGAATATGTTCCCCTAGTGTCCAAATAACTCTAAATTAAGTCTTTGTTACTTAGAATATGTTCCCCATACTATAGTGTTACCAAAAACATATAACTTTGTCTTGAATTTGGAAAAAAAATTTTTTTTATTTTTTACTAAAGGTTTCGGTGAATGCGCATATGAAATATGAAACCTCCAACAAGGTTAAGAACCACTGTTCTAGTTTCTTCAAAATTCCCACCCTTTGCTCTGATTACTGCTTTGCGCACTCTTGGCATTCTCTCGATGAGCTTCAAGCACACCTGTGAAGTGAAAACACCTTTCAGGTGACTACCTCTTGAAGCTCATCGAGAGAATGCCAAGAGTGTGCGAAAAAGTAATCAGAGCAAAGGGTGGCTATTTTGAAGAAACTGGAATATAAAACATGTTTGCATTTATTTCACCTTTTTTGTGTTAAGTACATAACTCCACATGTGTTCATTCATAGTTTTGATGCCTTCAGTGACAATTTACAATGTAAATAGTCATGAAAATAAAGAAAACGCAATGAATGAGAAGGTGTGTCCAAACTTTTGGATATATATTTTTTAATATTTTTTTAATCATTAAAAAATTATAAATGTTCATACCTAACCTGTTTGCGAACTTCTAAAGAGTGCCCTCTCGACATGAAATATCACCCTTTGGTCGCTTTTACACTCTTTAATTTAAAATAGTAACGCTGGCTGGAGCTGAGCCAATCAGTGGCCACGATACTGCACAGCGCCCTCATTGGTTTGGTCCCCTCTAGTGGCTAATACTATAGTATTGATATTTTAAGCCATTTAGCCATTTTTAAGCTTGAAAAATGCTTAATTTAGTACCAAACAATTGTAAATGTGCTGTGGTGAAGCCACAATACCTGAAGCGTGATTGAACAACCACAACTCCCACATGATTATGCACGACAGGGAAAAAGGAGTTCCTTCTGACATAAAACTTTGTGCCGTTGTTTTGAATTTGAGGTCAAAATAAGAGCCAAGTGGAAAGGAAAACTGCCACACAAAAACCATGTCTTAAGTCAATATTTGCTAGTTCCACTATCTCAAACATACTGTTTGTTTTGCTACAATGAAATGTTGATATAGTTTGGTGGTTGTGCACACAGTTAAGACTTCCCTCACACTAGTACAACTCAAGTTTTAAACATAGGCCGAACCATCCATCCATCCATTTTCTACCGCTTGTCCCTTTCGGGGTCGCGAGGGGTGCTGGAGCCTATCTCAGCTGCATTCGGGCGGAAGGCAGGGTACACCCTGGACAAGTCGCCACCTCATCACAGGGCCAACACAGACAGACAACATTCACACACTAGGGACCATTTAGTGTTGCCAATCAACTTATCCCCAGGTGCATGTCTTTGGGGGTGGGAGGAAGCCCGGAGGGAACCCACGCAGTCATGGGGAGAACATGCAAACTCCACATAGAAAGATCCCGAGCCCAGGATTGAACCCAGGACCTTCGCATTGTGAGGCACACGCACTAACCCCTTTTCCACCGTGCTGCCCGCATCGGCCAAACCATACACTGCAAAAAATAAAACTTTGTTTTATTAACTAAAAGCCTTAGTGGCCACATGCGTGGACAGCACCTTTTAGCTCTTATTTCCAAAATTGTGTACACTACTGAATTGGGGTCTTATGGCCACTTATGTGGACACTTATACTGCCATCTGGTGGTTTCAGAACTGTATAACATACAATGGAATTTGGGGGAGAAAAAGTGTATAAAATAAGAATTAGCATGTCACTAAACATGAAGTACACGTTTGTTTCTTATGGACTAAGTACATTGTATCAAAAGATGAGTCTTAGTTTTTATTCTAATTAGGGTCCAATAAGCCCAAATAGCAAAGAGAATTTTTTTTAAAAAGCATGTAAACAAACAGCTTGGGCCTTAAGAGGTTAAGAAGAGCTGTCAAACAACTAAAATGCCTAATCTGGTTAATGAGGGGTTGCTGTGGGTTACATTTTACCGTATTGTTCGTAGTATAAGTCGCACCGGCCGAAAATGCACAATAAAGAAGGAAAAAAACATATATAAGTCGCACTGGAGTATAAATCGCATTTTTGGGGGAAATTTATTTGATAAAAGCCAACACCAGGAATAGACATTTGAAAGGCAATTTAAAATAAATAAAGAATAGTGAACAACAGGCTTAATAAGTGTACGTTATATGAGGCATAAATAAGCAACTGGTATGTTAACGTAACATATTATGGTAAGAGTCATTCAAATAACTATAACATATAGAACATGCTATACGTTTACCAAACAATCTGTCACTCCTAATCGCTAAATCCCATGAAATCTTATACGTCTAGTCTCTTGCGTGAATGAGCTAAATAATATTATTTGATATTTTACGGTAATGTGTTAATAATTTCACACATAAGTCGCACCCCCGGCCAAACTAGGGGGAAAACTGCGACTTATAGTCCGAAAAATACGGTAGTCTAAATGGTCAATTAAAAGAAAAAAAGCTACATTT